>NC_068367.1:22320381-22495381 GCF_020536995.1 Dreissena polymorpha
TATATAGTGGCAGTTGTTGATAGATTATCAGTCGGGTTAATAGTGGCAGTTGTTGATAGATTATCAGTCGGGTTAATAGTGGCAGTTGTTGGCTGATCATCAGTCAGGTATATAGTGTTAAGTGTTGGCTGATCATCAGTCAGGTATTTAGTGTTAAGTGTTGGCTTATCCATAGTTGTTTGATGATTGGCACTCGTTGGTTGACTAAAAGATGAGGTTGTTTGCACCTGTGTAAAGACTGTGTTTGCATGGCAACCTAACACGTCGAAACGCAGAGCAATAGACCCCATCCATGCCACCGGGTGAATTCTGTAAACAAACGTTCTAATAAAATTATTTAATTGGTTAAAAACTACTTGTATTTGGCCAGAAGGTAAAGCAGTCAGAAACTTTAATTATAAGTAAATGCAAGTATATGCATGCATTTTATAGTATCCATGCTTTTGACAACTGGCTATACTTCTATTTGAAGATTTACGCACTTAATTTGCAGAAAAGCCAACCATTGTGATGAAAACACTTTACAAAAACAACAAAAATAACCTTATCCATTTAGCAGTAACAGATGGGAAAAGGTTGGTGACAAGTGTGTCCTGGTCGGCATTTCCGTCGAACCTCCTCGCCCCACCGCCACGCGCAGTGTCCGGTACTGGTAGGAAGTGGATACCGTCCGTGCTGTACAGGATTTCGAACGTTGCCGTCCACTCCTGTCTGTCCGCGCGACCCTGCGTCACCACGCCCGTGACGTCATAAGGCGCAAGAAGGTTCACTTGAATGTAGTGCTCGGAATCCCCGTTTCTGCAAATCGGTGGTAGTCGTTCAGTGTTAAGGCGTTTGTAAAACCAACATTCGTAGATAGAACTCGACTTGTGTTATTTTATTTGTTTTCAGTGTGTTAATTATTTAACCTCGCCATATGGACCAAATACATCTCGAAATTAAAATTTTGTTTGAAGTCAATAAAACCAAAGAAACTGTAAATCTTTACCCTGCAGCCCAACCGCCCGCATAGCTTCCGTTCGCCGACAAGTTGAGGCGGCCCCGTTCCGCTCCTGTGAACTCGTCCCTCGCCGACGACGACGATAGTTGAGCATCCGTCACCGACAGTGGGTTGTTAACACCCAAAGAGCCGCTGCAGGCTGAATAGAAAATCTTCGGACAGTTAAACAGAGCTGAACAGACCGACCCTTTGTCCAACGAATGAAACAAACAACGACCGAAAGAAATGTCAATTTTAAATCTGATTAATCTAGTGTTCAAAAATACAAACATTACCTATATATGTATAGCCTGGTGTAAATTTTACCGCCAAATAAATGGCATATATGAAAATAATTTTAATATACTTCATCCTCAAGGTTAAAAGTACAGAAATAACTTAATTCTCGAAATGCGTTTTATACAAAAGCGAACGCCTTAACTATTTTGACACGCATGTAGATCTATCTCTTTGTTTTTATAATATACTATGGGTTATAATTTATCGAACCCGGTAACAAACAGCTCGTATTTTACTAATCTGTGTATCGACCACATCCGGAGAACCGGAGAGTTCGATCCACTGACCGCATCTCGATGTGTGGTGGAGGATTATGTTAGATGATTTGCGCGTGCTGACCCTTACATTCGTGAGGGAAACGTAACCACGACTTGGTATTTACAACTTCATCGCGAGATAAGCTGTGGACCGACTTCCTGAATTAAAGCATGAATAAAATTAGTAACAAGACACATGACTAAGCAGTATGATACAAAGATTTTATTCTATTTTAAAGAGACATATCGACGGTATTTCCCCTAAATGTATTCATCCATTAAGCAATGCATCTTTCCCTTTAAACATATACCCATGTAAACTCTTATGTCGTTTCTGTCTAAACTACTAACCAGTGGGACTCGAACTCAAGACCCTGAACGGATAGATTGCAGCACTATGTGCCCTTATCGGTACTATTATAATATGTACACAGGGTGAAGGATCAACGGGGTTTTCAGGGGGTTACTCACGGACTGGAAAGAATGTACACACACTGTTTTAAACTTTATTGTTACAAATATCTCAAGTTATTGAAATACATTTGAAAAAATCTTAAGTGCATAAATGACAGTTTTTCTTTCAAGTTTATGCCGATATCTTTACATGCAAGGATAAATCCTAGAATACGTCTGAAACCGGTGGCGAAATTTCACGTTGCGTGCAACATTACCGTTAGCATGAATTCTGTATATATCTAATTTTTGTACAAGAACACATGCTTATTAAAGAAAGTAATTCTGATGTATTTCACATTGCAATAAGCAGCATAAAAGACTGTCTTTTATGCACTACTTGAAATTCTGAAGAAAAATTGTTTTAAAAAGTTATTAAAAATAAAGCACAACTCACCGTTGGGTTTACAAAACTTTACATCCACTAAAGTTAAAAGGGGGAACCCCACAAAGTCAAGTGATCCTGCAACCTGGCAAAGGCAATCAAAGTCATTCAGAACAATGCGATACAGATATCCACCAAGAAACATTTGGTAAAAAAAATTTTACCACAATCCACGCAGTATATATTGTAATTACATTTAACGTAACATAACATCGTTGTGTCAAAATTGCGTATATAAACGGGAACCAATGACACAAACAGTAAAAATGCCAAATAATGCCTTATTGAGTGTTGATATGAATGTACCTCTAAAAAGTTTAATGATGATGTTTAAACACAGTTTGACTTGTTGGACAATTTTTCTATTTGAAACAGTGTAAACAAGAAACCGTCGGAGACGGGTGATGCTCCCCAAAGTTTTTTTTCACAATATTGCACTATATATTCAGATAAAAGGAAACGTCTAGTAGTTGGGGAACAAGAATTGCACAATATGTACAGTTTATGGAAAATTTCAAAGGGCCATAACTCTGTGAAAAATCAACCGACCAGAACCCACTGATAATATGCACATGTCCTCATGGTAGTGAAGCTTCCCATAAAGTTTCATTGAATTCCGGTCAGTCGCTGAGAAATAGCCCGGACAAAAATTGTGCACGGACGGACACACACACACACGGACAGACGAAGCGGCGACTATATGCCCCCCCCCCAAAAAAAAAATTTATTTTGGGGGAGCATAAAAATCAAATAATTTCTTCCCACGAGGTTTAAATGAAGTTTTAACATGTATAACACACCTTTTCTAGACATTAAAATGTCTTTTGTAAAGGTTAATTCTAAATTTGTACATGCTCACATTTATTGGGACTTGAAATATACAAAAGCAAGTCTAATCAATAAAAGCGATACTTCCGGCGACACAAACGCGTGCAAACAACGCACACTTTTTTAACGTGGGACCCCAACAGAACACAAAATGTACAACGGTGACGTTCGATTTTATGCGTGAACACTTGCTAAACTCGATTGGTCATGGGCGAGCTATTTGTTTTGGATATATACTATCACCATGTTCAAGTTTTGTCGAAAATAGATTCAAATGTTTTAATAACAGGTACTTTGTCTTGTTTCATCAGCTACCTCCATCACTTATACATTTTCCACTTTCATGTAGCGAACACTAAATTTTGACAGTTTTCATGCTTGTACTCAGCATGAACTATTAATCATTTCAAAACTTTTTCCAAATACAAGTTTATTCAAATACTTGCAAGTAATGAGATTGTGTCACCATTTCAATATCCTCACATTCTTAACCATAAATTTACATGTACGTTAAAATGGATGATAGAGGTTTCATCATACTACACTTTCCGTATAGCCATGAACTATTCCCAATGAAATATCGTGTATAACTTGTATGACTTTCATGTACTTCATCGTAAATGTATCTCCACAGAAACTACTTCTGCTGTTGTGTTTATTTAAAAAAATACGGTTAAAGTATGGTTGGACTTTATTTCACTGTAAACACAGCTGTTCGTCACTGGCGCCACATCTTTTTAGATACATTAATAAACGCGCCAATGATGGAAATCTACAGGGTTAATATTTTTTTAATGTTTTTCAACAACTGAATTTCGTATTAGTTAAAACTCTGGGTTTGTAGCGCGATTCAACGAAGTTTAATTCATTCTAAAAATGTACAGAAATATACAAACAACCCATTTGGAAACTTGAGGACTTGCTGCATTAACAAAAACATTGCATTCTTGCCGATCTAATAGATAATGCACGATGAAGGATTACCCCCTGTACGTCGATAATCCAAACTCAGTTGGATAATTCAAACTGAAGAAAAAAATGTCGGCCGAAACTGAAACTGAAACTGAAAGGTTGGTGATTATTTTATCATTTCTGCTAATTTAGTAACTATAAGGACGTAATTTTTTTACACATGTGATAATGAATGTCTGGCACACACATGCGTTTTGAGTTTTGCAATGATTTAATAGTTTTCTAGTAAAAAACGATAAATTTGTCTTCGGAAAAAGCTAATTTTCATGAAATGCGACCTATGTGTTGAATTATTTACACGTTAATTGACAAAAGAGCGAACGAAACTGTAACAGAGACATGCCAAATCATATCATAAATGTCCTTTAAATTTTACTTTTAACACATGTGTGTTTCTGTGTTTTTTCTTTCCGATCTCATCAATTACGTATTATTCCTTCCGATTTTATGTTAATAAAATTTGGACTTTTTGTAATTTTGAATATTTGATATTTCATTATATAGGGAAATACCGTCGATTTGCTCCTTAAATTGGTGGCAAATATTTTTAGAGCCGGGGCTTGGGCACATAGTATTTTCTTTATTTCGCTCTACGTGGTAGGACCAGAGACTGATAGAGGCATTCGTATGAAAATGCTTATTTATTTTCAACATTTGATTACAGTTTTATGAAATATACATTTTTCAGTACAACTTCTTTGGCGGAAATGGCGATCGATCGGCATGACGAAGAATTTGAGTCGTCATTTCAAGACGAAGAAGAAGAAAAGAAGAAAAAAAAGAAAAAAGTTTTACACGAAAAGAAAACACAATCATTTTTATGACGATTGCTTAACAATGTGCTAAAATGCTTTTGGTGTCAGCAATTAAGTAAATCTCGAAATATTTTACAAGAGTGTTAATTTTACATAGATCTTTACATAAAGACATCTGGCAGTTCGACTTTCTAATTTTAGTTTGGAATTATCTTTTTCGACAATTTCATTTACTTTTTCCAGATTTTCAAACATATTCATTTTATTTCGACGTATTTTTTAATTGATATGGGTTTATAAGCGCATTGTATCAGGCAAATAACATTTTATCAAAAAGAAACGTTTATTATGTCACAACTAAACATAAATAAACGTGTTCTTAGAAATAAATGACTGGAGTCTTTATTTCTGTCGCCATTTTTTTCTTCAGTTTGAATTATTCTACTCAGTTTGGATTATCGACGTACAGGGGTTGAGGATAAGACAGTCTTATCACAATAATATTATCATATATATTTGTAATAAACTGCCAAACCATGTATTAGCGCTATTACATGTTCTTAGAGCCTCCTTTTTGGCATTTGCTCGATCTATTTGGAATGGATACCAAAGTATATATTAGATGGGCAAGAAGCAAATGTTTTTAGTTCATGCAGCAACTTGTATATATTGAAAGCAAGCGTTTTATGTTGTGATTGATTTAATTAGGTGGAAATTGCATAACATAGGAAGTGATCATGTAGATATCTTAACATATTGGATTGCGAATCCGAGAATAATTAAAATGCAAATTAACTATAATGCTATATGCCTGAATTACTTTGTCCAACGTGTTTGCTTACCTCTCTACACATCGAAACAACTTTTTGCCAATAGCCATATTCTTTGCCGACATTTGAAGACTAATTTCAGTAATCAGCAAAAGGTCCATTTCTCACTTATATAATATTTTACACGAATTGATTGAACTGGATATGCTCTATCCCTTAACCATGAATCAAATGAAATAACTTTTGAAACAGTCTTTCTCAATCGTGATATATCGACTATCTGCGGAATCCTCCGTAAGATATACATGTATTGATTTATGCAATAAAGCATTAGCCGATTAAGCGTGTGTCTTTCTATGAGTTCTTTGAAATCGACTCAGAATAATACAACGAAAAAGCAGTTTTCAATCGTATCTTGGAAGATAGTTTTAATGCATATAGACAAAATGTGTTGTTTTATGAAGGTCAATGAAAAAAGCCCCTGTAACTGAAATTATTGTACTGCATACAAAACAGGCATAAATTGTGTCGCGTTCTGAGAAAACTGGGCATAATTCATGTGCGTAAAGTGTCGTCCCAGATAAGCCTGTGCAGTCCGCCGCTTTTATGGTATTTTAAGTTTAAAGGAAGTCCCTCCTTACCGGAAATCATGTTTAAGCGAAAAGTGTCGTCCCTGATTAGCCTGTGCGGACTGCACATGCTAATCTGGGATGACACTTTACGCAAATGCATTAAGCCCAGTTTTCTCAGAACAAGGCTCATTTGATTGAGTTTCTCTTTGAAAGCCGTTGCTTGGTGCGAGTGGTATAAAACAATATTGTGCTCTTGATAAGAACCTACTACTTGTACTTAATTAAAATAAAGCGTTCTTTTAAACTACATTGCATATATAAATGGATTAAAAAATAATGTAAGTTTCTTTCTGGTCAGTAATATAAGTAACAATTTCTGCAATGGGTATTGTGTGGATCGTCGCTTTACGTGACGCGTGATCAGATAAAAAATATCTGAGCAATACTTTTAATTTTGATTTATTAAACCAAACTACTATATCAATTAAATGGAAAAGTGGTGTTATCGCTGTTAGATTAAATTACAAGATTAAAACCGATAGTGAAAATCACATCGAGTTTACATGTATATAAACATTATAACAACCAGATTTGATAAATTATCTATAAATTATCTATCACATTTGAGTACAAATGGAGTATACCCATGTGATTCTGGTTGGTCAGCCATTTTGTTTTAACACCCAGGACACATCTGTGAAGCGATATATGAAGCTATACAATATTATAATTTTTTATTCATGGAATTAATTTATTTCTTTAAAACACTTCATTCTTTCTAAAATTATATTTTTTCTTTTTAATTTAAATCTCATTAGCGGAACAACAAACAAACTAACAATGGGTTTAAAAACAAACGCTTTAATTTTTGTGTTGTTCGCGATCTCTATCGCGGAAATAAGGGGTCAGGTGGGACAGTGTACAACACTGACGCCGTGCGCATGCGTATACGACGATGGCGTCATTGTCAATCTGACGTCACTTTCTAGAAACGACGGCTTTCCAAAGTAAGTTTTAAAAAAGTTCACCAATTGTATCAATTTTTCCATTTGATTATAATAGTATGTGTTTGTTGCTATTGAAATGTTTTTAATTTTTATAGCAATAAATAATATATTTATGAATATAGGTTGATATTGTCTACAAGTATCACAATGACCTGTACGAAAAATACTATATATTAACATGCATATAAATGATAAATACATGAACACGTCTGTCAGAATTCCTGTACAAAACCATGGTCTGAACAAAAGTGAAAAATTCGCTTAAAAACATAAATACACCAAATAAAATGTTTTACTACAGAACATGTGTACGTGACATCATCTGGAAATTGGAGCAGTTTTAACACAGAAAGAATGAACTCTTGCAAATTGTTTAACAGAGCTGATTTTGAATTTTAACATAAAATAATTACAACTCGACTCTTGGCCTTTGGATGTCAAATTAACGTTATTGTTATTCGTCAGTTTCAGTAACAAGACTGACAATCACGGTGACGTCTACTCGTGGAATCCGTGCACACCTTTCTCCTACGTGGGACCCAAGAACAACACAGAATGTACAAACGTGTCGGTAAGTTTTTAGCATTCCACGCGCAACAGTTTCCGCATTAAAGGGGCCGTTTCATGATTTGGTAAATTGACAAAATTTAAAACAAAATGTTTCAGAATCGAACATTTTCGTTGTAGTTATAATATTTATGAGGAAACAGTAATACTGAACATTTATCGTGCTCTAAAATATCCATAATATGCATCATTTGACGATTAAAATAACTGAAAATCATAAAGCGTTGCAACGCGAAACGATTTAATAATTTTGAGACTTTTGTTGTTGTCGTTAAATTTTGTGACACTACGAGGATTGCTTATATAGAGTATAAAATACAACACTAATTTTACCACATGCTATACCCTGTTTCCCACACATGTCGTTAGCATGTGGCTATGATATTAATTAGTGAAAACATCATTTTGAATAATAAATAATCATATTATAACTAACAATCAACTTTTCTTAAAAAAAATCACTATCAAATATATATATAACAATGTATCCAACTCAAAATCGCCCGAAAACGGGGTGCATCGCTTTGAACAGCCATAACTTCATCAATTGTGCAGCGATTTTCACGATCTTGGTCTTATTCAACGCAGAACTGAGGTTCCTTTCTAGAAATGTATATATCTTGTTATATTACAACAAATGCTGGGTCAAATTTAAGAAATAACACGATACACAACTCGCGTAATCTACTTGACACCGATCAGACAGAATTAATGAATGAAATCTTCAGTTGTAAAGACACACCTTCGCATTGGACCAATGAAATCACTCGTGTGTTTAAAGTGTCGGTTAGTTGAAATGTATGTAAACAAAGGTTTCAAACAACGCTGGACAGTTAGTTTTGATGCATAATGCAACGTCAAGCACGGTAAGAATTTTTTTTTCATACGTTTTATTGAATTATGGTATCGAGGTCCGTGAACTTTGTAGGGAAAATGCCCTTTACTCCGTGAAGATTTCAGTCATTTAACCAGTGTGATCGATGTTAAGTAGGTTATGCGAGTTGTGTTAAAAGTTGACCCAGCATTTATAAAAAATATTGCAAGACATGTACATTTTCAGAAAGGCAATTCATTTCTGCGTTGAATAAGACCGAAATCGTGAAAATCGCTGCACAATTGATGCAGTTATGGCTGTTCAAAGCGATGCATCCCGTTTTCGGGTGATTTTGAGTTGGATACCTTGTTATATATATATTTGATAGTGACTTTTTTTCTGAAAAATTGATTTTTCGTTATAATATGATTATTTATCAATCAAAATGATAATTCCACTAATACATATCATTAATATAATTCCCATGCAGTACAACCATTACATATTTTTTTATTACACATGTGTAATACAACATTTTTAAGCGTTTTCATTTGCTTAGTTTTCGTTTATTGACCAATCGCATTTTGTCATTTTGCTGAAATGACGTTGCAACGTCAATTGACGTCACGAAATGTAAACAACATTCGGGATTTATCATTGTGTTTGCGTAAATATTTTTATCCCACTTTTACAGCGAATTCGGTTGATTAAAGCCCCGTTGATTAAAGGGGCCTTTTCACAGATTTTGGCATTTTTTTTAACTTATTCATTATATGCTTTATATTGATAAATGTAAACATAAGATCGTAAAAGCTCCAGTAAAAAATCAAGAATACAATTTAAAAAAGGAAAAGAACATTGCCCGGAGCAGGTTTCGAACCAGTAACCCCTGGAGTCCTGCCAGAGTCCTGAAGTAAAAACGCTTTAGCCTACTGAGCTATTCCGCCGAGTACCCATACTGGACGTATTTTATACCTTATATAAGCAATCTTCGTAGTTATACACAATTTAACGACAAAAACAGAACTCTCCAAATTATTCAATCGTTTCGCGTTCCAACGCTTTATAATTTTTAGGTTTTATAATCGTCAAAAGATGCATATAATGGCTATATTAGAGCATGGTAAATGTTCAGTATTACTGTTTCCTCACAAATATCATAACTAAAACGAAAATGTGCGAATCTGAAACAACTTTTTTCAATTTTGTCAATTTACCAAAGCGTGAAAAGATCCCTTTAAATATCATCTATAATCAACGGCAGGAAATGACGTCAATATTTCGACGAAATGACGTCATATATCCAGCGAAATTATCCAGTCAAACTAATTTTGTTTAAATAAAAAGGTTTACTGAATAAAAAGTGGGATAAATAGAATAATAGATTAGTGTTGATTATAGATCAAGTTTTTCATGCTCGGCACGAAAACGAAAAAGCACTCGCCAAGGCTCGTGCTTTTTGTTTTCTAAGCCTCGCATGATAAACCTGATCTATAATCAACACTTACCTATTATTCTCTATATTTAATTTGCTCATTCAAAAGCATGTGATAAAAAAGATCTGACACTCGTTGTCATATCATACCATATTTTATTAAACTCGTCCAGGAAATACGTTAGTAAGCTCGCCAAAGGCTCGCTTACTAACAAAATTAATGAACTCGTTTAATAAAATATGGTATGATATAACAACTCGTTCCAGATCCTATATGTATGAGAACGGATGGCCGAGTTGTCTAAGCGATAGACGTTTACTCCAGGGGTCAGTGGTTCGAGCCCAGTTGAGGGTTACTTTTTTCCTTTCTGTAATTGCAATATATTTTTTTACTAGAGCTTTTTATATCTAACGTTTACATTTATCAATATAAAGCATTTAATGACAAACTTCAATACATGCCAAAATCTGTGAAAAAAGCCCCTTTAAACTTAAAAGTGCCCCACACATTCGTCAATTCACTAAGCTCGTTACCTTGTATTCACCTATCTTATCTACGCAATGATAAGTCCAATATTAAGTTTAAGCACACCTATTATTTGCGTTCGCCACGCAACGTTTGCTTCAACTTATTAAAACATACGTCATTCATGTTTTACATACATCATTCAAGACATTTTTTCAATAGATCATTCATGCACTTTACCCAATTTACTTATCGGTATAGCTCAGGTATTTCAAGTGTACCTTTTCGTAGTATTTTCTTAATTGCACTCAATGGTTACTATGCTGTCCGTTTGTGATTGAAAAAGTCGACACAAATAAAGAATGAGCAATCGCAGATGTTTACCGGTACTAATAATGCTAGATGTGGCAAATATATATGAATCCCTAGAAACATAACCCGCAGAAAACTTCACTCATCAATCAAAATTATTTTATTTCTTAAGCTGTTATTTCAGGAAAGCTATAAAATACCAAACACACAAGGAACTTTATTGATACTAAATGGTGAAAATGCGTCGAACACTTCTTCTATCGCACTGATTGTTATTGACAAATTAAAAAGTGATACAACACATTTGCTGTATTTTGATGATTATATAGATTAGATTGTAGCATATAGTTTATTGACCCGTTTACTTTCTGTTTTTAGGTGTGCATGGTACGACACGGTTTTCCAAGCGATCTCTACTTCAATCTCGGAACTGAAGACAGCGCACAGTTTTCTGTCGACGTTAACGGAACGCTGAAACTGACGTACACCAAGACGGAAGACGGCTTTCAAAGGTACAACCACAAATATGTGGTTAATGATATCCAATGCGGGGAAAGGGAGATATTACGATTAAAACATACAGTTTGTATACACCAACACCTCTGGCAAAATCGTGAAACATGCAATTACTGCTAATTTAATAAGTTTTGGTCTATTCATTCGGGCGATCCAACGAGAAAACATTAACATGTGTATGCCCATGTGCGCTCAGACATTCAACACCAATACTTTTCACAACCTTCCCCATGTGGACTCTCCGACACACTTGCATTCACTTTTGACTCCATTGGCCATTGTCGGCTCGGGTACTACTTAAAAGTACCACGGGTACTCTTAAGCATACCACCATGTAACCCGGGAACGGAAAATGTACTCCTAACAACGTACCCAGCAAACTTACGCTAAATTGATCGTCGTAAAATTATCGAATTTTATCGAAAATCATAATAAAAAGTATGTTGAAGCAGGTTTTGTTCAAATAGAATATTGTTTCCATATTCAGTAGCGCGTTTTACGACATGGGATTTAAAGCGGGAATAAAACTTGGGTACAGTTTAATATTGACACGGTGCCTTTAAGCGTATTTTCCGTGGCGGTGGAACATTGTATTTCCCGAGCCGACAATGACCATTAAAGCACTTATCGAATACAAATACGGAATACATCTGTATACATATGTGTTCTAACGTTTCAGCCGCACACACCTTGTGTAAAACATCAGCTCACGGGTACCCATTCTTAAAGCGGGGATATTGTTTCAGTCTTTATGCATGTACATACGTATGTGTGCTTATAAATTGTAAGTGCGAGTTCAGGTACAAACTTACACTCATCAAAGAATTTGAACTTTAGTTGGTTGCTTTGATTATCGTTTTAATGTAATGCATTGTATGAACATTGCAAAAAATGCGATTTTATTACATATGTGTGTGGCAGAGCTGTCAAGCGCAATTAAAATTAATTAATTAATCGAGAATTAATCGGGATGCGCTCTATGTAAAGGGGGTTTAACGTATAAGCAGTAGCACAGACTAATCAGGGACGAAACATTCCGCAACCCTAGATCTTTTCGTTAAAATGAAGAATCTTCTAAACGAAAACCCCGTCTATGCAAATAGTGTCGTAATAGATAATCTTGCGCGGTCGGCACAAGCTTATCTTGGACGACGTATGGTGTGCCCTCCATATGCCTGTTCAATTTTCAGGTCAGCAGAAATAAGTCTTCAGTGCCTCGACAGTTCCGTCTTCGACTTTTTAGTCATTCAAGGGGAACAAGACATCAACAACGACACGATCGTTTATGTACGGGTGACTTAGTTTGTGTCGTAGATAGAATAAGAATAATGTATATTACAGAATAAGAGTAATGTATATTATAGAATAAGAATAATGTATATTATAGTAGAAATACAGCTTTAATAGCATGTGCAGAGCATTTTCTAATATTCATGTGACACTAAACATGTTAACGTGCTTCGGCAAAAAGAATACCATTTCAAAGTAATACTGTTTTAGTTCTGTAAATAAGTGGAGTAATGAGTGCATCAATTTTGTCTGCATAGACATTCGCATGGAGTCACCACTCTATGTACTAGTACCACGGAAACCACAAAATATAAAATAGCGAACACAAGAAATACGATTGTTGATATCGTTACTGCGAGTTCTAAAAGAGGCCCTCAATGTCAGTAGTAAGTACATATACTGTGCATGTTTCTGTATTTTTTTTCTCCCATAGAAAATGACGCTGGCCAGCAAGTGGGCGTGTGCGTACGCGCCCAAAATTGATCCTGCCCTTCCTTCTGCGGGTCTTGGAGGCGGAGCCATCTTCGCTATTGTGTAAGAGCGTTTTGCCTTTGTATGTGTGGGATTATGCAGTTGATGTGATTTTTCAATGCTAAGTTAGTAAGTCATCGCTTCAGGAACAGCTCTATCTCAGTTACTTTAAAGAACCTTAGAAACACAGTTGACACAAATCACTTGCACGAATGTTTTCCAGTGCTTAATACCACGTTTTTTTTCTGTATCAGAAATGCAACGACACTGGACAATTAATATACAAGGTATTTATGGACAATACCAGTTTGTTATCAGTAAACTTGAAGTTTGAATTAGTTTTGTGTCGAAAAGAATATGTAAGACTGTGTTGCAGTATTTGTTAGGAAACCGTTTTAAGTGGCGGGACATCAATTGGTTTATGTGCGTATTTGTATATGGGCCGTGCACTTTTAAAAGGGGATTTAATGCATGTGCTGAAAGTGTCGTCCCAGATTAGCCTGTGCAGTTCGCACAGGCTTATCAGGGACGACACCTATCACCAAACTAGATTTTTGCTAAAAAGATACTTTCCGTAAACTTAAAATACCATACAAACGGAAAGTGTCGTCCCTGATTAGCCTGTGCAGACTGCAAAGGCTAATCTGTGACGACATTTTTCGCACATGCATTAAACCTCCTTTTCACGGCTCATACGTACTATGTGGCCTTACTGAGGGCGTGGACAACATTAATGCCATCTTTTGTCATGACTAGCTGTTCTATCTAAATAGTGCATACTAATACAAGGAATAAACAATTGCAAATGAATAGATAGAGGATATTTGTTGGATATGGTGGATTATCGATTTTAATTTTACGAGTGATCATAGAAAAAAATATTTTCACGGGTGGCGCAGCCACGAGTGAAAATATATATTTTCTATGATAACTCGTGAATTAAAATCGATATTCCACCAAATCCAACAAATTTTCTTTTTATGTTGTGCTTTTTTTACAGTTAATATACATTGTTAAAGAGTTTAATCAAAGAATTTCGCTTGGATAATGACGTCATTTTGTCAACAAAAAAAATGCGTCATTTCACAGTAAACAATGAAAATTATCGATAATTTTCACTGATAATTTTCACTGTTTGAAACAGTGAAATAGAGGATATTAGTTGGATCCGGTGGATTATCGATTTAAATTCACGAGTGATCATAGAAAATAATGTTTTCACGAGTGGCGCAGCCACGAGTGAAAATATATATTCTGTGATCACTAGTATCGTTCAAGAGTTTAACTAACGAATTTTGCTGGGATAATGACGCCATTTCGTAAAAAATGGCTTCATTTCACAGTAAACAATGAAAATTATCGATAATTCTCACTGATAATTTTCACTGTTTGAAAAAGAGAAATTATCAGTTTTAATTCACTGATATTTCTCTATAAACCACCGGAAAGCTTTAAATAAACAGTTTTAATTCACTGATATTTCTCTATAAACCACCGGAAAGCATACAATAAAGGATATGTGTTCATGTTTATTATAGGTATTTATTTTGGAGGCTTATCATAATGTGGGTAGGTCCAGTATAATAAATTATTAATACAGTGTTTAATACTGGGCTGCAAGAGGGCTTTGTTTCATCATGACAACAACTGTTTATTTATACATATATTTTGAAAACACGATTTTCGAATTAAAACATTTCACATACGAATAAACTTTTCCTAACATAAACAAGATTGTTTCACATGAAAATAAAGTTGATGCTATACTCGGAATAATCTCAGGTACAACATCATAATTGTCACGACTGACACACAAATTGAGCTTATATTTAGTGGTAAAAAGTATCCACATTAAGAATAGCATATTTAATATATTCTATATAATTTATTGTACAGTATATAAATACTTATTTATAGACATTTGTTCTTAATTAATGTATTGATATATGAGCCGTGTCGTGCGATTAATGGGTCATATGCTACTGGCGACCGCGTAGCTACAGACCAGCCTGAAGATCTGCGCAGTCTGGTCTGAAGCGAACCCTACCCACTAACAATATCATGAAACCTTGCATTACTCTATAGAATACAGAAAAGCAGACTTGCAACATATTGCTTAAGACTTATTTTCGCAGGACGCGGATTATAAAATCTCATAACGATGGTGCACACAACCTGTAAATGTGGGGAATCGTATGCTGTTTATTTTGTATATGGGCGGCACAGGCTAATCAGGGACGACACTTTTCGCTTTAATTATATTTTTCGTTAAAATAAAGTCTCTTCTTAGCACAAGTCAAGTTTAGGCGGAAAGTGTCGTCCCTGATTAGCCTGTGCGGATTTCACAGGCTTATCTGGGACGACACTTTACGCAAATGGATTTAACCCAATTTTCACAGAGCGCGGCTCATAGGTGCTTATAAATGTATTCAAGTTATGATATTCCCACCGCCCTCCTGGTTTCAGTCTCTTCAGTCTGATTGGTGGGTACCTTTTGCTGGGTGTGGCCTATCAAGCGTTCGTCAAGAAAGAGAGTGGAGCCCGGCTGTGTCCTAACCACGAGTTCTGGTTCTCCATTCCAGGATATTTCAAAGTATGGTTTTAAAACATAAATTACTCTAGTATCTTTTATACAGGGACTTACTATTTGGGATTATTTAAAACAATTGTTATTGTAAAGCAAGAAAAGAGTGTATTAAAAATGTTTTCTCAATGTTTTAAATTATTGACATTCGCGAGAAACATTAAATGCTCTAACGCTGAGCTTGTCAAGCTTTCAAGTTTACCAGCGTATTATTTGTTAGAAACAAACGCAGTTTTCACATGAGCGATAAAAGGTGGTATACGTGCTATAATACCGATTTCAACAGATGATAATCGAAAACAAAATATAATGTATAAAGATGTTCTAAGTAGGGAGCGCTATTTCGCCTGTTCGAAAATTATTGCATGCTTTCTTTTGAAGTATGACAATTGTCTGAAAACTGTCATTTTGCAAATCTGTGAACAATATGCTGTTACGTATATGATTGTCATACATTAAAAGAGATGATGAAGAATTGGAGGTGTATTTTAATTTTCTGTCATGATACAAAACAGACTTGCTTGATGATGTCGCTGACAGTAAAGATGTACTTTAAGTAAATATTATTGATATTGAAGCTATTTGATATTCAAAAAAGGTTTAGTAATGCTTTAGAAATGGACATAATGCTGGCCAAATGCAAAACGTGGTTAAAGTTTATTGCTTTTTCTTAAAGTGAGGCTTAGTTAACTAACTTGTTCACGTTAAAGAGCGTTGGTGGGTTTTGAACTTTTACGTGTCATGAAACAAAATTTCTAAGTGAAAAAGAGGTCATAAATTGGTCATATTAGGCCTACTGATTTTTAGGTGTTGCTTTCTCTGATGGAAACGTTGAAACTGAAGATGCATTTTAAGTTTCATTCCGATAATTTTAAAAGTATGCAATATATTTGACTCAGTACACATACGTTTTTAAATAAACAGAAAGGTTTGTGCTAAACATTTTCATAATGTGAGATATATGTTATTTTTCAGAGCGGCAAGAAGCCACTTTCCGAAACCAAGGGTGGTGCCTACGAGAGTATATAGGCCAACAAAGAATATGATCAATGCAAAATAGAGACTCAAAATCCAACGTTCTGTCTGCATACTTATATACATAACAAATTCACAGCATATAAATTATTATAGCAGATGCTACATATGTAATGTACGTACATGTATACTTATACAGTTCACGTCTGAACTGATGTCTGATGTTGTGTTATGAATACTCTACGAGAAACTGTAGTTTATCAGTATAAAAATAATAACCTACGCCATATTAATTAAAATGTTGTAAAAAAAATCATAAACACTAATTCATGGATTGATAATCGCTTGTATTTTTCCAGCTAATTAACCTAATCAAACACCTTGTGTAATTATGAATTCATGGAGAGGTCAATTCGGAAAGGTATACAGTGCTTTTCGTGTTGTATTGGTGCATCAAATATAAGATATAACTGTAAATGTATGCAATATTACAGATTATGTAGGTGAACGTATTTATTGTTATTGTTGATTTGCAAAACAAAATGCACCGTGATACCCGTTTATAATAATGTTCTATGCTAAAGTGTTCGTATTGAATTAAATATAGATTAAATTTCGTTTTTCGTTTCTTACACATTTTAAGGACACAAATACCGCCTATCTCAAATTCTCAAATGCAGTCGCTGTATATCCAGAAGCTGCAATATGTTTTGTCCATGGAACCAGAGACGTACATATTTCATCAAAACTTCATAATTCATGAACAAATATCAATACACCTGGCATAACAAAAATTAAGCAATTTATAAATCATAACACATATTAAGCAAGTTGTTGATATTACAAATAACATATTGGAAGAAAACGGCTAATATTCTGCAGTTATGAAGGCAACAAACATGTAAGCATAAGAGCCATTATCGTATGAGGCAGGGTATTAATGTTTCTGAAGAAAAATCATAATCACATAAGAATTTTTCATCATGGAAATTGGACTATAAATCTGACTAAGAGTGTTGACATGTTTTTACCATAGCCATATAAGCAAAAATGCTCCGCCGAATGCAAATACCTGAAAAACAGGACAAATGAAAACTTGGATAATTTCATTATTTAAAGGAATATCAAAATGAAAAGAAGGGCAGCCTTAAAACTCAGTCTGCACTTTAAAATGATACCATTGATGATATGATCCATAGTACATGTTGTCAGTTTTAGTCGCTAGAACTCTGAAGAATTTGAATAGAAACAACTTTTGGCTTAAAGCGTGCATCCCCAAAATGGGGGAAATAAAATCTGGTGTAAATTTCTTATGCAAAGGAATATCACTAAGAAAATATAAGATTTAATAAATTACAATTAGCACTTTAGAAAAATATAAGTTATGATATGATGCAATGCACCCTTTTTTAGCTTATGCCACTGGAAATATGGATGTTTTTATGGAAAACCAAAATGGCTGAAAGCAAGTATGTGAAAAATAGGATGAAATTAAAACTTGCACAACTTCATTATTTAATAGAATATCACAATGAAAATATGGACAGACATAAAACTCAATCTGCACTTTAAAATGATACCACATATGATGTGATCCACAGTTTATATTCGAAGTTTTAGTCGCTAAAACTATGAAGAGTTTAAATTGAAAATCAAATGCATCGGCAAAATGGGGTAAATTAAATCTGGTGTAATTTTATTATCTATCAGAATATCACTAAAAAAAGAGGTGAGTCATTAAACCGAATCAGTACTTTAATAAAGATGTCAATTGAATAATATCCAGAGCATATTTTCTTAGTTAAATTTGTCACAAGTTTACTGACATTGCAATAAAACGCGAGTTTTCCGAGAATAGCGTAAAAATTCAGCAATGTTTGTAACGATTCTTACCGTAACCTCCAATGATGTCGATTGTTTTCTGAATTGGTCTGGTGAAAACATTACCCAGCAATTGAAATATAACATATTCATGCAATGTCAACACGGTACTCACTCTAAATTCGCTCTTAAGTTTGTAACTTTTACCCGCTTCGCAATCAAAATGGCGTCGTCCAGATTTTTCTGCAAGTCTCGCGAAATCCCGTAACGTGTGAGAACTCGCCAGTGCGCGATATACTCTAAGAACCGACCTGCTTATCTCTGTTATCTACGTCTCTGATGGAACACATGCCCGCTCCGTTTATTGACACATTGTTCCGTACATTCGATTTGTTTAAACCAACTGCAAACAGTATGACAATGATCGGTGAACCAAAGGTCTCACCTAAGTTTGGACAAATATAAGCATTTTGTTCCTTTGACAGACTTGAACGCATGTCGGAAAGACATTTAGGCAGGGTCAAAATCACGAAAGACGACACAATTCCCTTGATAAGTGAGCTTAACAAGGCTTGTAACTTATGACTTGTTTTACCCGAAACTTTACACAGTCACCTCCCTTGCGTGATAAAAAAGTAAATATGGTGCTTATATTGGAGTTCGCCACAGTTAAATACGAGTTTTCTCTTTCTGTCAATTCTCTCGCATTATCCAACCAAGGTTATTCCATCTTGTTTACAACGCAACTATACAAAATGCAAAGAAATGACACACGTATTTCCACTTTTTGCAATAAACTGAAACTAGATAGTGTGAATGATAATATACACACAAGCCAAATCATCAAATATTTTAAAGAATTTATTACAACCTAGGGAAATCAAATAGTTGTTTTTATCAAACAATAATACAAAAATATGAAAAGTTTAAACGAGAACAAAATAGATTCATGTACACACAGCTTGTTTTAAATCTGGATCATACAATATACATACATGTCAGACCAAATGATTAATGCCTTTAACAAAAAAATTAAAACCACAAGCAAAATTAAACAAATAATAATGTATATATCGTTATAATAAGTGTCCAGGCAAAACATGTTTTGAAATAAACTCATAATTTATTTAAAATTCTTCAGAAGTTAGAAGGTTGATCTTAAACTTGTTTTCAAAAAATCATATATTTAATTTAGAAAGGAAATCATTTTGTTTATTTCCTCAAACAAAATGTTCATTTCATTTTCTGAAGAATTAGTAAAATATGCACTTTTCCATTACTTTTTTATTAACAGTCATGAAACATTAAAATATATGATTTTAACAGTATCTTAAACTTATTTTTTACAAATTAAAAAATCTTATAAGCATCTACCTATGTAGTAAAAACAATTGTAAGACACATTTATATACATGTAAGCAAGTGTACATTTTACACAAACTTGACAAAATTTAATTAAAACAACGAGTAAAACTGCACATAATAATTTTTTGAAAAACAGTTTATTTCAAGATTGATGTCTTATTACACCGTCACATAATAGTGTGTATTGAACTTTATTTCCATACACATTTTGGTAATAAATGAACAAAGAATGTGTGTGCTTTGTATTATTTGCTAGTTAAATGCTGCTTTTAAGCTAAAGGCTTGAATGTGATAAAAGTAAGATCAATTAGTCAAGCCCAAAATAATGGCATCACACAAATGTATTTTGATTAATAGCATATTTTACTAAATAAGAAATGTGTTGGTTAAGCTAATTAATTTATGCAGGCCTCACATACAAAAAAGGCAGTTTTTCTCCCTCTCCAAATTTGTTTGATTTTGTATTTTTAATTATATTTTAACATTTTTATGTAAAAGAAGACATTGACAAAAAACATCCAAAGACACAGGCAGTTTTTATAACTAGATTTATATATTTTTTACACATAAGTATTAGGAATAGCACCATAAACAATAAGGGAATATTTAAGGCATAAGTAAACAAAATTGAATTCAATCAATTACCTCTATTTCTTAAAATATCTAACATTTAAGGATAATAAGCTGCAATTAAACCCAACCAATGCTTAAAAGAATATAGAGGATATTTGTTCATGTCCGTGTAAGTGTGTTTGTTATTTCACGAGTGATCATAGAAAATATATTTTCACGAGTGGCGCAGTCACGAGTGAAAATATTATTTTTCTATGATCAAGAGTGAAATAACAAACGATCTTACACTGACATGAACAAATTTTCTGTTTCTTTTATGCCCCTTTTTCAAGGAAATAATGAACAGCTGTTTCCATTTTGCTGAAAAGTTACCCTTTCTCTGAGTTTTTCATTTTGTTGAGGAAATTACGTCATTATTCCAGGGACATTATTCAGTTAAACTCTTACAATGTAAATAAACGGTAAAAACAGCATAAAACTAAAAGAAAACGTGTTGGATTAGGTGGAATATTGAATTTGATGTTGTTTCACTCGTGATCAAAGAAAAATATAAACAAGGATATAAACAAGGGAAGTAATTCTTGATACGATAATCTAAAAATAGAGAAAGGAATTCCGAAAATTTGTTCTTTTCATCGGTGAAAAGAACAAATGTGTTAATTTCACTGCTGTTATTTCACTGCAGAAATGTCATATTTTATCATTAGGTATAAAAGAAAATCTTTTTAATATTTTTCAACTTGTGTAAGTCTGACACAGTATTTTCATTCACTTTCCATTTATATATTCAATATTAGCCACAGTTCAGTATTCATTGTAAAGCTGGTACAATAAGAATTATATTCACAGCTATATTTACATTCCGCAAGATCACATTTGTTCACAAATCTGGCTTTTCATGAAATATAAGGGTTGCATAATGGCTTTGTAAACCTAAATCAGAACACTTTTCATAATTCTTTGAAACGAACCAAATGAGTTAAACAGAAATAGTAATGTTAATTTTTTTTTCTTTTAAAGAGAATTTAAGTTAAACTGCTATCTAGAAATTACTGGATGGTGTGTTAAATAAAGATCTGTAACACATATCTAAATACACTTTGCAGGTATCTCAATCAATATCTTTTAACTATTGAATAAAAAAAAAGTTGCAACAAATAAAAAAAATCAAATTCAACTGTTTCATTAGTTTTCAATTATCTCCTATCTTAAAAAAAATATTCTGAGATTTACTTTAAAGTTCACGTGTAAAAAAATGAAAGTGTGATACAGACAATCTTTTAACTATGTTACAGGTTCAATCTATGTTGTCTTTGGTAAGAATTACCCAGTAACTAGGCTACTACCAGTACATGTTTTCCCAAACAATATACTAAGACAGAATAGGTGATAACCTGTATAATCCAATGCCATGAAAACATTCCAGACAGTCTCTGAGATAACAGCGTTGAATGAATGTGTGTAAAATATTGTCCCATGTTTACCTGTGCAGTCTACAAAGGGTGAACTGCGGGACACTTTCCACCTAGATTGGATTTCCATTTAAAAGAGACTTCTTCTAAATGAAAAAATCCATAAAAGCGGAAAGTGCTGTCTGATTTGCCTGTGTGAATAGAACCAGCTAATCTGGGACAATACCTAATGCACATGCATTAAGCCCAGTTTACAGAGAGCCAACTCAAATAATGTGATAGGTATGAAATGTTTGATTGTCAGCAACCTGACACTTTAACAACTGGCATCACATTTGTATGAACATTAAGACTAACAATCACAATAGAGCTATTGCAACAAAAAAGACCAAGTTAAACTTTCTTACCTTTATGGGCCTACTTTAAAGTACACCTTAAGTTATTAAAGATGATGTTTAAATTTTTCATATTGGTATGTAATTGAATTTATATATATTTGTAGCAATTCTTTTACACCATGTTCTTGGTGTTTTTTGTATAATATTATGTAATGGAACAGCTAAACCAAATTGTGTGTGGCCTAAACGTTAGCTGTAATAATAGAGCTATGAAACAGCACAGTTGGTACATGTACATGCATATCATAAAAATATCGACAGAATATAGCCAACAAACATAAACCTGACACTGAATTGTTTGCATGAATATATTAATGCACTTCATGCTATCCTTTATCTCATGATACACTGGCACTAAAACAAAACAAATATGAAAATAGGGCACAGTTCAAGCACGTTTCTCTGTGCTAAATGGGTTCAGAACTATTACATTAACGAGCTATATGTGAGTTAGACTCTAATCAAAAACCATATTATCCTAGTTCTGATAAAACTGGACTTAATGCTTGTGTGTAAATTGTCAACCCAGAGTAGCCTGTGCAGTCTGCACAGGCTTATCAGGGAAGAAACATTTTACTTTAAACTATTTTGTCTTCAAAGGAAGTTTCTTATAAACGAAAATCTAGTTTAGGCAAAAAGTGTTGACTATGATTATCCTGTGTGGACACTTAACTCAAACATATGTTACAGGGGTTCATCTTATCAAAGATCGTACGAAAATGTAAACTTACGATTGAATTTTGTAATTTTAAAATATAAGTGTTTATGATTTGCATGTTTCAAATATGAAGGATATTTGACAGCAACATTGAAAATGAATGGAAATGTTCAACAAAAGTAATAATAAATGTGACGGTTACTTTTTTATGGCGCTTCGAAAATTGCATTGTTAAGTGAGAATGTCGTATGATCTTTGATAAGACGGGCCCCTGATGCTCAAGATAAAGTGTTCTTATTCTGCAGATGTCTTTACATTAAAAAGATAATTATTGTGCTAGTTATATTGATTCAAAAAATAATTCATCTAAATGGGAAAATATTACTTGAAAAATAATATGCAAATGCAAACACAATTTACCCTTACACAAATGTACAGATCATTTACTACATGTAATATCAAGGACAAATAGAAAAAGCTAAAGTAACTTAATTATGATTCTAAAACCAATGAACCAGCTCAGTACATTCATAGTACTTAAGACATGTACCATTGGCAAATACACAATTACAAAATAATGCATCACGCATGAAGTCTGTTTATGTTTATTAAGCAACCATAAAGGCTATAATAACAGGTTATTTTTTTCCATGATCAGCTGTCAACATAAGCTACTTGAAACAAGTCTCCACACAATTTTTTACCATGCATATCAACAAAACATGCAACAATCGCCTTAGTGAATAAATATTCATATAATTGTATTGAGCCATAGGTTTAAGCACTTGACTCCTGATGATTTTAAAGGGATCTTTTCACGCTTTGGTAAATTGACAAAATTGAAAAAAGTTGTTTCAGATTCGTAAGTTTTCGTTTTAGTTATGATATTTGTGAGGAAACAGTAATACTGAACATTAACCATGCTCTAATATAGCCATTATATGCATCTTTTGACGATTTTAAAACCTAAAAATTATAAAGCGTTGCAACGCGAAACGATTGAATAATTTGGAGAGTTCTGTTTTTGTCGTTAAATTTTGTGAAACTACGAAGATTGCTTATATAAGGTATAACATACGTCTAGAATGTGTACTCGGCGGAATAGCTCAGTAGGCTAGAGCGTTTTTACTTCAGGACTCTGGCAGGACTCCAGGGGTCACTGGTTCGAAACCTGCTCCGAGCAATGTTCTTTTCCTTTTTTTAATTTATTTCTTGATTTTTTACTGGAGCTTTTACGATCCAATGTTTACATTTATCAATATAAAGCATTTAATGAATAAGTTTAAAAATGCCAAAATCTGTGAAAAGGCCCCTTTAAAGTGTTGTGTTACAAATGTTTACCATTGTTCATAAATGCTCAAGTTCTTTAAATTAACTGCTGTTAACACATACTGAATTGGGTATACTGAAAAAAAACACGCACACACAGGCATATTTTACTGGGATAAAAAAAAAGGTTAATGCATAATGCAATATTGCATAAATATTATAATTTGATAAGCTAATGAAAGACTGGTTAAGCTTTGTTTTCATGCTACATGTAAATATGAGGTTGGATCCAAAAGTCTGGTGACAATCTTTTACTCATTATTTAACCAACTCATATCATTGACATTTAATGTTTGAAAAGACAGGCTTTTCAAGGGCTCTCATATCTTGGAATCATATTAACACTTTAATAATTTTTTTTTAAATTAATTTAAACTTTTGCCATTGCAACCCATGTACAGTTTAGCACTTGTTTGTTTAAAAACTGTTGGATCATCCCTTGCACATAATAATTGTATCAACAGTAGAAAACAGATTACTAAGAGTCCCCTTTGTTGCCACGTTTATCACAGTGTGTGACCTTGACCTGGTACACCTCCTCCTGGCTGCTGTAACTAGGGGGCGGGTGCTTCTCTATGTCGTTGTATGATGGTGGACACCGAGGCAAGGTCTGCGAGTTGATTGAGCTGCCTGAAATACACACACAATTTTAACCCATTTATGCCTCGTTGACTCTCCCATCTTTCTAAATTGGATCAAGTTATTTCCAAAATTAGGGATGTCTGGTATATTTATTTCTATTTTTAGAATATTTCTTACCGAATTTCGTTCAAGCAAACAGTGAAAACCCTGATGAGACGCCGCATTATGGGGCGTCTCATCTGGGTCTTCGCTGTTTGCCTAGGCCTTTTTTTCAGGACGCTAGGCATATATGGGTTAATAGAGATATTTGAAAAGTTCTGAACTAAATACACCTCATATTTAAGCTGAAGTTCAACTAATAATTTTAATCAAATTAATGGGTTACCATTTATAATTAATACAATATTTTTACAGCAGGTAATAGTATGAGACTTTCTAGGGCTTGTACTCCTGGTACAAATAGTAAGTCCCAAAGTACTTACCTGAGCCTAGGGTGAGTGCATAGGGAGGGGGCCCCAAGTGGGGACAGCCAGAATTGTTCCCGCAGTATGGAGGCGGGGATATCACCACTTCATTAGGGATAACCACTGAGCCTGTAGCACCGCGGTGACCTTCACCTGGATATAGAAACTGACCATTTAGAAATAGTCATCAGCATCACTGTTGTTGTCATCCTCCTACTAAACTATCATTATGACGATGATGATGATTATCATCAGCATACACACAAGTAGCAGAGAATCATAATTGTCATCACCACCAGCATCATCAATAGAATCATCATCAGTAGAGTATTGATAATTGCCATCACCATCATCGTCTTTGTCGTTGTCAACAACAACAACAAAATCATCATCATCATCACCACCATTATCATCATCACCACCACCATCATCATCATCATCTTCTTCTTCATCATCACAGGGGCGTCGGAAGCAAATTAACATTGGGGCGGCAGAGGGGTTGGGTATGGGAGGGTGTATCCCCCTACGGTTGGTGGGAGTCCAGATTTTTTTCCCCAAATGTAAGCATCAAATGGTGCATTCTGGTGCGTTTTTATGCCTGATACCTGTCTATTGCAGGCATATTCTGAATTACAAAAGTTGTGACAGACAGACAGACTATGGAGAAGTGATCTCTATATGTCGCAGTTTGAACTTTGTAGCAGGCGACACAACAATAGGGATTATGTGGTTTGAATGAACGTTCTTCTGGATTTTTTACCCGAAATTCCGCTTTGGAAATTTGAAATTCATTGGTTGGTTTGGAGTAGACATATTGAAATGACAAAAAAGTGGTATAAAACATCTAATAAGTTTTTTAGAATTATCAATTTACTTTGAGTTATTACAATTAATTCAGGTATCTTATTGGGGTATCTTTAATTCTGTGATAATTAAGGACTATTGGATATTGGCACATTTGTTTCAGGTCATACTTTCCTTTATATTCATAAAAAGAAGCAAAGGATTAGATCACATTGACAATTAAAGATTCACAGGTTTATTACTCAAGGATGAAGGGATTATCGTTATAAAAGAGACCGATCAATTAACAATATAATTGACCCGTACGGGCGGGTGATGACAATCAACAATAAACGTGTCATAACCGCGAAAGTGTGATTACCTTGCTTTGTGATAAAGATATTTTCAAATATACGGGTATTGATATGAAAAAAAATAAAAAAGGTCTTTTCCGACATTTCATTTATGCCAAAAATATTGGGGCGGCGGCCGCCGCCCCTGCCGCCCCAATTCCATACAATGTATATATATATGCATTACACATGCAAATCATCTTCAATTTGTCATCCTATGACAACCCAGTGTAGATAACAAATGCATGTAAGACTTGTATCAACTTAGATCAATCACCAATCAATGATATAATTTTTTATAATATCAAAAGCATTTTGACTTCAGTTTTGAACATGGGAAGTTCAATATTTTATATTCTTTGTGGACATATACATGTCAGGGTAAATAGATCAGGCTTTAGCCTTTACTGATTAGACATGAATCTATGGACTAATGTAAACCAAATTACCTGCAATTTAGAGTCTCATATCATAAACCATAGCAAACAGAAGCCTAGACAAAAGAAATAAAAGGAACATAAACACATCAAAGAGGCTTGCAAAATAACCTCTACAAAGTCACAGTGTATAACAGGGATATGTGATTTGTCAAAAATTAATTTAAAGAAATCTCTGAACTTATAACATATTTGTTATATTCAGATGTTTGAACATTATTAAATTGCACAAACCCGAATGGTTCATTCAAAGATTAGCATGACAAAATATACAGATTATATAAAACTAAAACAATATTAAAATCATGGTATTATACTATAAGTATAAACCTATTGGATAATGAACTGCATAATAAAGAATGGCTTATAATTTACCCACACTTAAGTAGACATATCCCCGAAAAAGCAAGCTTTGGTTTAAACCACTTATTTGCAGGTATAAATAAAGATGATCTTTTTATAATCCTGTCAAAGTCACATACAATATCACCCATTACTATTTGAATGACACCACCATTGTTGAAAGGAAAGAAACAGGATTGTTTGTACCAAGGGATGAATGGATTGTCTCATGTCTTGCGCAATCCAGATTAGGTCTATTGTATCAAGCTAGTAACCATCAAAGCAATTGCCAAAGACTTAAATTATGTATAAGATAAAATTGAAATTAGTCTTATGACATGGATGACTTCAGTCTTAAAATTTAAAACTGATGATCTCAAAGAATGATGTGCTGGAAAAACATGAAATCGCAAAAACTCAACTATAATTACAAAACACTAAAATCATGCATAAGATACATTTATAATAATCCTCACGATATAGTAAGCTTCAATCTAAAGGAAGGTTTCCCAGCTTTAATCCAACTGAATGATGCTCTGGAAAACCGTGATATCATAAAAACAAATCATCCACTTAATGTAAACAATGGTTGTGAGTTATGAATCATCTTACAAGCATTCCTCTCACATTAATACGCAATAAGCTTAGTACTACCTACAAAAATACTGTTAACTAGTGTATTGACAAATAATAACACTCCAGTTTCTTCATAAATAATGATAATGTTACTTATTCATAAACCACAATAGCTATATGAGCCGCATCATGCAAATAATGGGTCTAAGGCCATATGCAGCCAGTGGAGCTCCAGGCCAGTCTGACACCACATTGACTTGTGTGCCTTTGTAGCAGGTGGTTCCTGACCAGACTGTGTGATGCCCTAGCTAGTCTAGAGATACTATTACATATTTGCGTTGGCACTTGTGCTTATTTTTAAAGCTGCTGTAATTCAAAGTACCGTAAAAACAAGATGTGTTTGTGAAACACTATGTCCCCCATATACTTGACCTTTGACATTGAAGGATGACCTTGACCTTGCACCACTCAAAATGGGCAGCTAGATGAGATGCACATGCATGCCAAATACTAGTATCAAGTTGCTATATTTAATATTGCAAAAGTCATGGCCCATATTAAAGTTTGACGCAAACCAACAAACAGACAGTGCAAAAAGAATATGTCTGGGGGACATAAAAAGCCCCAGTGATGTGTTCTCACCTGAAAGGTGCCTATATCTTCTTGATGACCTACTTCTATGTGACCTCGACCTATCACCCCCAGATGACCTTGATGACACGGGTGATGCATAGCGACGGCAGAACCAGTACAATGCAGCAAACGTTGCCAAGGCCAAGACTAGAGCACACAACCTGTACAGAGAACCAACATTTGTACTATAGTCTAAGAAAAACACATCACGTATTTTTTAAGTTGCAAGAGGTGGGTAAATCACCAACTTTTTTTTACTAAATATGCCATTACAATTATCTATTTATTATTTATTTTTTTTAGAAAGAAATAGTTAAAATACTGATATATAGTTATATTCTCCTCCTTCTTTTTTAAATCATCTGCTTCCTTCAAATTTTATGAAACCCTGTTGTTTGTGATTAGTATTTATGTATAAAATACCTTATATCTGGTACTTGCTTTTATGTCATACAAAAGTGAAATAACTTAGCCTGAGCCATGTAATAGCAAACTTAACATTCTATAAACAAGATTTTTTAATTTGGAACCGGTACTTACAAAACAAATAAAAATTAATGAATCTATGAATCTATAAGTAGTATTTTTCTTACAATAAAAATGTACGCACAAATTTTATTTGTAGCTGGTAAGTGACAAGAATGTTGAAACACTGTACTTTACATTTTTATTATCATTTATTCAACTGTTGGGTTAGATGTGTAGTTGCATGTAAGTGTGCATGGCAATTTACCCATAATATTCATACCATGTTTGTACCTTCTAAAATGATTTTCAGCTCTCTTTTTCTTTATGTTTGTTTAGTGACAATATATATATTTATATCATTATAAATCAAACACTGTGTGATAAACATAAACATATATATATATATAATTTTATATATATATATATAGAGAGAGAGAGAGCTTAGAAATATGTTACAAACTGTTTAAGAGATATCTATAGATTTATGATTGCACAAAGAAGAGCAAACATTAGCACGATAAGAAGAAACTACCTATACTTGAAGTAACCAAAATTTATAAATTGTAAACAGTCTTTCACCAAATCATCTTTGAATTTCGCTGTTTTAAAACAAAATTTATAAGGCATTGAGAATATACCCGATCATGCATTAAACGTTTGCTATTGTATCATTTTAACCAAATGGCACCTACATGTACATGTACAATAAGTGTTGACTATAAAATTATACAGAACAGACAGAACTCACATTTAATTATTATGGATAAAAAATAAATCATGATAAAAAAGAAAACTTACCAAAAATACCAGAGTTTATAGAACTCTGCTATATTCTCACAACATTTATCACCGCAGCAGTACTGGAAGGCACTGCAACTAAAAATGGAGAGAAAAACGTTTTAAGAATTTTTGTTTCACTTACTTCTGTAGCCATACAAATTTCTACATATTATATAATTAAGAATAATTATGACATTTATAAAACAAAGTATTTTACTAATATACAACAACATTTGATTGATTTTAACTACAATTGAATCAAACTTAGTTGTTAACTTCAATCTAAATTTCTTTAATAAAGGCTCTGCACTAGAACTTGGTATGTCTGCTGAAAAAATGACTGTAGTTTGTCATGCAAAAATGACTTTTAGGACACATCAGAATATCCATAAGCTCCGATGAGGAGTCATATTTTCTTCTAATGACACCACAAAACCTAGCGTGACGTAATAGAAGTCAGGGTAGCTCATAATAGTGCAAGCTTGTCTTGAGCTACGCTGGCAGAATATGACATAATACCCATTTTTGAAAGATGTGGCTCATTTTTTAGTTGTGTATTTGTTACATTGTCTTGCACTGACAATATCTGACCTAGCTAAGTGCCTTAAAGTATTGCTAAAATATAGATCTCTGAATAGTGAAATATGATATTGTAAAAACATTTACATTGTCAGCCCCCACATAAACTTTGAGAAGCCAACATTGCAAAAAGTGATTGGAACTTACTAGAAGTATTCTGACTTTCCAAACCCTGATTTGTGCCAACAGTATTTGCATTCTGACTGAAATCACACCAAACAATGCAAGGTTAGCAAAAATAAATAAGACTCACTCTGGGAAAACGTGGTTTAATGCATGTGCGTCAGGTGTCGTCCCAGATAAGATTGTACAGTCTTCACAGGATAATTAAGGACAACAATTTCCGCATAGACTGGATTTTTGGTAGTTATAAACTTACTTCAAACATAATATTCTATAAAAGTGGAAAGTGTCGTCCCTGAATGGCTTGCACAGGCTGTACAGGCTAATCTGGGACGACACTTAAGGCACATGCATAAAGTTCCATTTACTCAGAGCCAGGCTATAATCAATGTTCAGCAAAGGGAAAAGACTTAATTGTTATTAAAACAAGTGAAGGAGGTGTTTAATAGTGTTTAGTTTTAACTCATGTTTATTAACAAAAAAGATACACAAAATTTTGTTGAGTATTTAAGGGCTAAATGTTCTTCAAAATATGAAAACTACCTTCAATGGTCCACTACACAATGAGTATATATCCATTCTTAGCAGTGAAATAAACTTAAAACAATAGCTTCATTACAAATGCACAAAATGTTATGAACATTATTGTCATCTTTCATTTATAATGAGGCATACACAGCAAATTAAAACTTCTGCAGACATGTACAGTTTTAGAAAATGTTTATAGCAGTCATTCCAATAAATGCATTCATATATTGCTCAGCTGTATACCTTCCCTAACAGTTTAAAATCTTATCTATAAGCTTATCTGTAAACTTAATATTTTAAGTTAATATACAGGTACTATCTAATGTTGGCAGTTATATTTAGCGTTTCATGAATGCAGGCATCTACTTAGCATCTAGTAAGCAATATTTGTGGAAGTCAAAGTTGCAATTTAGAATACATATATACATGCACTTTTACTTTCTGTATATAAATATAGGACAATGTCATACATGATCCAATGGTTTTTTAAGATGATGTTTACAAATAACAAATAGATCTTTAACTAAGAAGTATAATAAGAAAACTAGTAATTTCATTGGCACAGTACACATATAACTTATAAGGGCTTAACAACGCAGACTTTTTTCACTTTCGTCCAAGTTTCAAACATACAATTTTGTATTTATGTTACATTTGCATGGATTTCACCTACTCCTATAAATATGAGGTCGATTTACATCAGCGGGGTAGCTTACGTCTAATTATTTGGACTAGGATTTCACCCTAATATTGCGTACATGCATAGAGAAACAACTAAAAGTATACTCACAGTTTTAAATAGACTCAAAATAACAGCCAAACAAATTTGGCTTGGGGTCGAAGCATGTGAGGTCATTTTGACTTTCAGAACATTTTAAATTAAATCATAATTGCAGACAAATGTCAAACAATTCAACTATCGATGTTAGCAGAAGGATTCCAAATCATTTATTAGATTCGTATTCAATATCCTCCCTTCACGGAAATCTTTAATTCAATATCTTTATAAGTATACGTCAGTGAATTACTAAAAGAGTTATAAAACACCTATGATATTCGTTGTGATTCCGTTGCATATTACTTTTAAGTATTTGCGTATTCTTAATTTGTAAATCTTTGACTTTGACTGATAATTAAATAACTTTATTGTGGGAGGAGAAAGTAACAGCCGAAAGAGGTCAAAGGTTATTTTAGCAAACATGGCGAAGCTGATCGAACGATCTGTGCTAATTGGAATACTTTTTGGATTTTTAGACTATGTAAGTGTTGGGTTTTGAGTTTTTTCTTGAATAGATACATCGATATTTTATTTCACACTTTTTTTTTCAGTTAAAGAACTATGCGATTTTTCGTTTTTTACGAGAAAAATACTGACATGTGATATTAAAGCGTAATTGATGTTCAGTTCTATTTCTCATGACATGTAAACATTGCATAGAAGTGTGTACTATTTTATAACCCGTTTATGCCCTCATTGTCTAATTTCATGTAATTTCAACTTCTTAAACTGTCTGTGATATATGTTTTTTTTTCCTTTCTTATCGGAAATAAATCAAAATTCTCTTTTAATTACAGACTCCATGGACAAATATTAGAAACTGTTGACAATGCAAAATACTTAGGTGTGGACATCTCAAAAGACCTTTCCTGGAAAACCCATATAAACAGAATTACAGATAACGCTAATAAATCTCTTGGTTTTCTATGCAGGAACATACAGACAAGAAATTCCAACATTCGCCAGCTGGCATACAAGACAATAGTTAGACCACAGGTTGAATATGCTTCTTCCCTATCCTATGGAGTCCTCACACATTACAAAATAAACAAAAAATTGAAAATGTACAGCGTCGAGCAGTCCGCTGGGTCAAGCATAATTATTCTCCATATGACAGTGTCACCTCCATGCAACAGGAACTTGGTTGGCAGACCCTACAAGACAGGCGAAATGACACTAAATTAATAATCTTTTTCAAAATTGTTCAAGGTTTAGTGGCCGTGCCCCTACCATCATATATCGAGCGACTAACCAGATTCACTCGTCACATGCACCCCCTCTCTTTCAGACAATAATGATTAGAAATTGTGTCAGACTCAAGGCTGGTACACTATGTGTTCTGTATTTCAATATAATTGCACCCAAAGATTAAACTTATATGAAAATATGTTTATAACAATAGTTTGATAATGAATTAAGAACTGAGGAGTTATTTAAGAATATCATTACTAAACACAATATATTTTTTTCACAAACTTGTCCATTTTTTGTAAAAAGTTCACTCGGGTTTCAATTTATTTTGATAGGGACCAAGTAAAAAAACTTGATTGATTGTCTTGTCATTCCATGTGGTATTTCACTGGTAACGGCCACCTGTCCATAACGGCCAACAGGCACTATATTCCACTCCGAAATTCACGTTTGACCTGAAATCAAAGGTCACGCGTCAGTCGTCTCGAGTCACGAAAATTAAAAACACAGCACATAATTTGTCCGTTTTTTTTGCGGTTAAAGCGTCTGATAGCGGTAATTGTCTTTGATATTATAAAAGCGGCCCGCTGCGAGTAAACAAATCATAAGGTGTTGAGACGGTTTGTTTTCCGGGGATAATTGTGGGGGTATCTGCAAAAGAAAATATGTCAGAGTTTGTGACACGTTTAAAGTAATTATCGCTAATTAAATGACCGCTAATAAGTACATTGTACTTACAACATTGAGTATTGATTTGAAAATAACATTTTTGGATCCCGCTTTTTAGACTTGTACGGATATGACGTCAACGGCACGTGACAAGCTTTATTTACTGAATGAACGAGATGCATGAGTAAACAATTATACGAGCGTTGTTAAAGTCATTGCTTTAGTTTAACAATATGAAATTAAATCAAACTATAGGATATTATTCTGTATTATTCAATGTACACACGTCAGTTATTTCTGTTATTATGCTTAGTTAACGGCAATGAGCCTTTGTTTTACACTGTATGCAAACGACTTGGTGGGGTAACCATATAGCAATACTACGAACTGACCAACCATCTAAAAATTGTGATCTGAATTCAATGGTCACCTGTGGACAACGGTCACGTTGGTCATATCCCTTGACTGACCGCTGAATTCAGGTTTGACTGTAGCTGGAAATTGCAGCTATATAGTATATTTGAAATTCGTCTTTTGTGAGTGTCGTAAATTTCATTAGGTAGTCCTGAGTGCTGGGACACAATTGGGTCATCACATGATGCAGCCTTCGTTTAGTTTAAACCTATTTATTTTAGCTTGTTTGCCTTGAAAGTCTAAGGCTTATATGAAACGCTCTTGAGTCTGTTTGCTGGGACTAGAACCAGTAATTGGTGTCTTTGGGGGACATGGAAAGAATGCTCCGATGGTAAGGATGACACCCGTTATCTCCCAATTGTCAGGCAGACACAATATCCACTATGCCTCCAGGGCCCTTTCTACACTTTGGGGGATTGGGGTCGGTGCCCTTAGAGCGGGGAATTTCGCGTCGTTTTGGGCGAAAAGGGGAATTTTAAATGATCTTTTCACCAACTATTCAAGACCTAAAATTGCTTTATTTTAATGTTATTTAAATAAAATTTAATCAAAGGTTAATAGCATGATACCAGCTGGCAACATAGGTATCTATAAAAGTAAAAAAAAAAAAAAAAAAATTTTTTTTTTTTTTTGGAGGGGGGAATTTTTAGCTGAAATAGGAAAAAAAGTATACTTTTTTCATGGGGGAAGCCGCCGATATTCGGCGGTAAAAAGTGCAAATGGAGAGCCTTGGCCTCTATGACCTCTTATGCAGCCTGAGGCACCAAAGTACCTCAACAGGTCATGTCAATAAGGCTTAAAGTCCTAAGTTGAAGCCTTTATTGGACCCTATTATAAAAAAACAAAAACATCATGCATATAATATCCATGTGCACGGCCACCTTGTATTGGTCACAGTTCAGGGTCCTTTTGATAAGTAATCTGAGGGAAACAATAATAGGTAAAGAGATTATTTGGTAAAGCATTAAACTGAGTGGAATACCTTATAGCTTTCCTTAATGGTACTTGTCCACAGATTTTCAGATTTGAGAAAAAATAATCTTAATAAGATAGGGAATGGGGCAATTTTTTCGTCCCAAATATGACTGAAATAAAATCCCACAGTCTTTCCCCATGGGTCATTTACAAAAAATGTAAAAAGGGATGTAACCCCTGTGTCAGACTCTTAATCAGGGGCACCACTCTGCCTGCATTTCAACATTAAGGGTAGCCCTGTGCCCAAAGTTCCGACTGATTTGTCTTTTGCTATAAAGTCGTGAAGAATTTAATATGGGAAACATCAACTTTAATTAAGTTTAAACCATAGCCTATTGCAGGTATTTGCCCCAATGCCTTAACAAAAACTTGAGAAAGGGCTTGTTACATTAGTATTTAAATTATGTGAAATAGCATTTGACCAAATGGATAAACTTATGAACATCTGCAAATTGTCATGTGGCTGTGTTTGTTTCATGTAGTTATTGACGTTTGTAAGTTATACACCTTTAAGGGGAATAAACTCCAAGATTCAATACAGTTTTGGCAATATGGTTTTTACGTGAAAATTTTCTTTCTTATGTGCCCATTATCATCTTTACATGTATTCACTTGTGTTAAATCTTTAATCAACAATTTCAATAATCTAAACGAGGCGTATTCAACACATATGCTTTTGGTAACTTTTGCAGAATGATCTACATTTGTATTAATATTAATCCTACAAACTGGGAAAAAACAGACTAGGTAAAATGTAGGCCTTTTATGTTTCTTATATTCAAATTCTTTCAAAATATCACAGTTACTTTAAAACAAACAAACAAAACAGGTCCAAATTTTGTCCTTGTGATAATTGTCTTAAAATTAACAATGTGCATTAACATACAATTTAACCACAGACACAATATAAACTTGTACAAGTCATGTACATTTCAATTCTTTGAAGACTGCAATATACCAGTAAACTGTGAACTGGGGAAATCAGCCAAACAAATGAATAAGCAATATTAAACAAGCCTTCAAACGTGTGTGGATGTGACCACTCAGAGAATGATGGTTCCCTATTGTATTATTAATTGCAAATTCTAAGTTTCCTTTCAAGATACTAGTACAGCTTAAGAGTTGAAGTTATTAAGCAGGGACTTATGATGTCTTTGAAGTTTGTTTCAAAGATAATGTGTATTATCATATGCTGCTGAAATGGCACTGTTTTACCAGCATCACACTAATAAAACTGAACTATTGTGTTTATGAAAAGAAGTTCAGTAGATAAAAGTTGCTTTCTTTTATTTGTTGCAGGTTGCGGCATACTACTGTGACAATGATAAGTATGTCTTGTTTATCATTCGTTGTCAGTCAATACCAAATTTATATACATTCTTCTGTGTTTTTTTCACCATTTTGGGAATGGGGCCGGGACCCTTTTGGCTGGGAAAAATTGTTTTGTTTTGACTAAAATTGGGAAATTAATATTGTTGTTTTTTTGCTAATAAATACTCAAAAATTGAGAATATAAGATATTACAATATAATATATTTACTGTACTAAGGTTTACTTATAGAGCTAGATATTAGATGAATTAAATGTTGAGATTAAAAAAATAATAATTTTTATTTAACCTTCACATAGGAATTTGTTGGGTCTCATTTGAGAGAAATATATATGTTTTCCTTTTGGGAATGGGCCCCCTACCAGACCCGAATTTGAACGGTCAAAAACACTGTTCTTACATGTATGTTTATGCATGAATTAATTAATACCATTACATTGGTAATAATAAAGTAAATTTGATAACTGTTAACAAATTTGAAGGATTTTCTTAATGCATCTGTTTGCTACAAGTTTCATTATTTTTACTCTGCATGTACTTGCCTTAAGGGACAGTCACATCATTCAATATTTACATGTATAACTTGCCTTCCTAATGTCTGAACCCACTGCGTCAGATGCAGACGGCCAACCAAGTGAACAATTTTGAGATCACAAGACAAACACATGCGTTTGATTAAAACTTGTAAAGTATGCGCAGGCGACCTCATGGTTTTCAATATGACTCAATAGAATCTGCACATTATTGTGTTTGTTGTACTTGCATCATTCATCAAACTGATGATGGTTGCATCTTTCTACATATATTAACCCTGCAACTGTCTGACATTCCTACAGTTGTTGCTCCTACAATGTGCTGTTGATGCAGTGTATTCACTAGTCCGTTGCAACCACTCTTGGGTAAAAAAACCCATAAAGAATTATAGGTATATTTTGTGGACTAGATACATGATGTTTCAAAGTATATTATCGTTTTTATACGCCCGTTTTTAAAAACGGGACGTATTATAGTTTCACCCTTGGCGGGCGGCGGGCAGGCGGCGTCCACAGCAGTGTCCGCTCTCTAATTCAAATAGTTTTCATCCGATCTTCACCAAACTTGGTCAGAAGTTGTGTCTAGACAATATCTAGGTCAAGTTCGAATATGGGTCATGTCGGGTCAAAAACTAGGTCACGGGGTCACTTAGTGCATTTCAAGGATTAAGCATGGTGTCCGCTCTCTAATTGAAGTAGTTTTCACCCGATCTTCACCAAATTTGGTCAGAAGTTGTGTCTACATGTAGATGATATGTAAGTGAAGTTCAAATATGGGTCATGCCGGGTCAAAAACTAGGTCACGAGGTTACTTAGTGCATTTCAAGCATTTAGCATGGTGTCCGCTCTCTAATTGAAATTGTTTTCATCTGATCTTCACCTAATTTGGTAGGAAGTTGTGTCTAGATGATATGTAGGTCAAGTACGAATATGGGTCATGCCGGGTCAAAAAACGAGATCAGGAGGTCACATAGTGCATTTCAAGCATTTAATATGGTGTCCGCTCTCTAATTGAAGTACTGTAGTTTTCATCTGATCTTCACCAAATTTAGTCAGATGTTTCATCTAAATGATATCTAGGGCAAGTTCAAATATTGGTCATGCCGGGTCAATAACTCGAGGTCACTTAGTGTATTTCAAGCATTGAGCATGGTGTCCAAAACCTTCGAACGGACGTATCTTGTGACAGTTCGAGTCTCTTGTTATCAAATTGATGTTGGAGAATGACACCTCACGGAAAAACAATAAAATGCAAAAAAAGGCACATATGGTCAATCTGTCCGTAATAATGTATACATGTAACTGACAGCTGTTACAGATATTATTAAAATTTCTCTGTCCAGCTAGGGAAGCCATGGTTACTTTAGATATTTGAGTTTTTTCTGGGAACCAGCTTAATGCATAAAGTGTTGTCTCAGATTAGTCTATACTGGTATTAATCAGCGACATTAATTTCTGCACAAACTGGATATTTGTTTAGAAGAGTCTTCCTTGAAACAAGAAAGTGTTGTCCCTTGATACATGTAGCTTGAGCAGACTGCACAGGCTATTCTAAAACAACACTTTATTCGCATGCGTCCAGTTTTCTCACAAAGAGGCTCTTCAAGTCTCTATGCACCAGACAATCAGTGGCTACTTTTTGAGCCCAACACTATTCGTTGCATAATCCCAAGAAACAAGGTTTTTACTGAGAACCTAGGTTCTCATTCTGAGAACCTAGGTTCTTACCAGAACTTATGATCCCAAATGAACTCTTGTGTTCTCATGAAAACTAAGGATATCCCAGAGAACAACGCGAAAAGCTGTCCAGAACCTAGGTTCTTGTGAAAACCTTGGATATCAAAATGAGAACTTTGGTTCTCGCAAATTATTATGGCTTTATTATCTGATAACTTAAGTTCTAGATTTGAAAACCTAGGTTTTCATGAAAATGTGTGTTATTCGTTAAATTTTCGTTAAATGTCTGACTTAAAACCGGGGTTCTGAAATGATAACTTAGGTTATCATGAGAACTTAAGTTTTATGTGTCTATGTGCGTCATCTGGCCAAGAACATGGATTCTCGAGAGTACTATCGCATTGACGCCATCATACAATCGCGTTGTTGCATTGTCGCCATCGTACTAACGCATGAGAACCTAAGTTTTATGTGTCTATGTGCGTGGTCTGGCCAAGAACATGGATTCTCAAGCGTACTATCGCATTTTCTCCATCGTACAATCGCGTTGTCGCATTGTCGCCATGGTACTATCGCATTGTCGCCGTCATACCATGGCATTGTCGCCATCGTACTATTGCATGGTCGACTTCTGGATTTTAATGTGTAACCACGATGGCCCTAACGGTATTCCGTAGACAATATATACGATGTGTATTATGTGAAGTACTTAGTGAGACTTCTTTTCAGTTTGTTTGCACTAGTTTGGATGTGAATTTCGCAAGCACTGACTGTGCAGGCATCAAATATCATTATGCAATAAAAGAGCAATAGGATTTTAAGAAAACCTTGTTTTTATTAGGTGAGCGAATAATTGGTACAGTTCCAAGTATTTTCTAGGTAAATATAGGGGTGTTTTTAAAGTGACAGTTCTCGGTTACATTTTTAAGATTTTCATAAAAAAAAGTAATATGGTAATGACTCTATGTTTTCGGACACTTAAATATATTTTTTTTCGTGTCCGAAAACTTAAGATACGAAATAATTCACAAAATATAGGTGTCCGAAAACTTAAGAGTCTAAAATTGAAGTGTCCGAAAATAGCCTAAATTGTATCAACGACTACCGGTAATAGCACGCGCTTGTAAAATACCATGCCATTTAGTATAAATTACAGTTATATATGTTTGTAAATAATTTTAAATGCTTAATTGATTTGACAGAATGTTACTACAAGGTTGTACTTTGCCAACGAGTTCAAAGATGAGCATGTGATGTACTGATACCCGCTAGTATGAATCTGTAATTAACGCAATAAATGTTTGTTCATTTCCGATCGTTGTTGTCAAACACCATCCATTGTTTGTAAAACTTGCAATAGGGTGCATCACACTTTGAAGCATTTAGTATTTGTCACTGTTATTTTTCTGAGAAGGGGTAGTACCATTGCGGTAAATAATTGAACTGTTAATTGGCACTACCCCTGGTAATTGTCATAACGCTTATGCTATTGGGCGTAACCATTGTTTAATACCGGTTTACAAGGTTATTTACCCAATAACGCAAAGGTAATGGTCCGTTGCCCTCAGGCATGCACCTTCCATGTTTTAAGATGTTAATCTGGTTGTAAAAACCCATGATCGAAGTGTCATAAGATATCGAAAACAGGACCAAAATTTGGTAAAATACTGCTGTAAAATATATTGTCCGAAAATTAAGAGTCACGTAAAATAATTATTTTTGCTAAAAAAAAGGGTGTCCGGAAACTTAGGGTGTCCGAAAACATAGAGTAATTACGGTACTAGAATTGATGTTAGTTGTTAAACATTATTTCTGCCAAGTTTCAGTAAAATCAATCTCATAAAACACTTGTAAGGCGGTAAAAAGCTCCATTTCCGGGTGAAAATTGGTCGCTAACCAGTATAGAATGCAACCTCAGAGTGCAATGTTTAATTTCAACTGATAAGGCTTCTGTCATTATTCTGGAAATAACATCCGATTCTGCAACATAAAAAGGCTATAAAAAGTTCACTGACACCAGGGGTTAGTCACATTGAACCAAAAGGGATATTGTGTTACATGTAAAATTGGTCAATATTGAAAACCACAGTTCTCACATCAGAGACTAAGTTTACGCCGTCCGACGCGTAGTTCTGGGAACCTAGGTTCTCATGAGAACTATGGTTCCCAAATGAAAGCCACAGATTTAGTATTAAAGATAAGAACTTAAGTTCTCATCATGAGAACTATGATTTTTAGCCGGATTTTTTTCGAAAAAATCTCGGCTTATAGATTGATGTTGTCGGGCGGGCGGGGGGGCGGGCGGGGGTGGCGGCGTGCTCGAAAATGTTAAAGTTCTTATTTCATGGTATAACTTTGGTATGCTTGGACCTAGAGTCTTCAAACTTGACATGAAGGTTGGCCAGGATCAACAGATGACCACTGGTCATTTCAAGGTCATTCATTTGAAGGTCAAGGTCACTGTGACCTTCAATATAAAAAATGTTAAAGTTGTTATAACTTTGGTATGCTTGGACCTAGAGTCTTGAAACTTGACATGAAGGTTGGCCATAACTAGTTAGTAACCACTGGTCATTTCAAGGTCATTCATTTGAAGGTCAAGGTCACTGTGACCTTGAATGTAAAAATGTTAAAGTTCTTATTTCATGGTATAACTTTGGTATGCTTGGACCTAGAGTCTTCAAACTTGACATGAAGGTTGGCCAGGATTAACAGATGACCACTGGTCATTTCAAGGTCATTCATTTGAAGGTGAAGGTCACTGTGACCTTCAATATAAAAATGTTAAAGTTGTTATTACTTTGGTATGCTTGGACCTAGAGTCTTGAAACTTGACATGAAGGTTGGCCAGAACTAGTAAGTAACCACTGGACATTTCAAGGTCATTCATTTGAAGGTCAAGGTCACTGTGACCTTGAATGTAAAAATGTTAAAGTTGTTATAACTTTGGTATGCTTGGACCTAGAGTCTTGAAACTTGACATGAAGGTTGGCCAGAACTAGTAAGTAACCACTGGACATTTCAAGGTCATTCATTTGAAGGTCAAGGTCACTGTGACCTTGAATGTAAAAATGTTAAAGTTCTTATTTCATGTTATAACTTTGGTATGCTTGTACCTAGAGTCTTCAAACTTGAAATAAAGATTGGCCAGTACTAGAAGATGACCACTGGTCATTTCAATGTCATTCATTTGAAGGTCAAGGTCACTGTGACCTTAAATGTTAAAATGTTAAAATTGTTATAACTTTGGTATGCTTGGACATAGAGTCTTCAAACTTGACATGAAGGTTTGCAAGCACACTTAGATGACCACTGGTCATTTCAAGGTCATTCATTCTAAGGTCAAGGTCACTGTGACCTTGAATGTAAAAATGTTAAAGTTCTTATAACTTTGGTAGGTAAAAATGTTAAAGTTCTTATTCCATGTTATAACTTTGGTATGCTTGTACCTAGAGTCTTCAAACTTGACATAAAGGTTGGCCAGTACTAGAAGATCACCACTGCTCATTTCAATGTCATTCATTTGAAGGTCAAGGTCACTGTGACCTTCAATGTTAAAATGTTAAAATTGTTATAACTTTGGTATGCTTGGACCTAGGTACTTTCCTGTCATTTAAATCAAAAATCCGGCTTCAATGCGGTCATCTCCGACCGCGGAACTCTTGTTTATAGATTATTTAACGTCTGTTGAAACCTTGGTTTTCAAATAAGAACCTAGGCTATCGCCTTTTGATGCACATTTTATGATAACTTGGGTTGTGGTGAAAACCTATGATATTGAATAAAAACTTGGGTTCTGGAAGCCATGATGTGCAATCTTCAAGCGAGAACCTTAGTAAAAACCTAGTTTCTTGGGATTAGGCGTCACACCGCTTGTTCTTCACCTGCCTATACCAATCCAGAGCTCCAGATAAGGGTCGTATTTTCGTAATTACGAATTATTTTCAAGTCCGTTACGTATTTATTTTAAAATCTTGTCGTACCATTAAGAATTACAAAATCAAGTTACGAATATTATTTTTACATCGGTTCGTATCGATTTTTACTGAGTTCTTTTCGCGTATTAAAGATCTTTGCGGTGCTTATATAGAATGGTTATCGGGTTTGTTAAACAAAGCGCATTTTTTCCAATAAAAGCGGCGTATACAGTCTATCTGTCAAAAACAATGGCGACGCCCAGAGAGCGTCCTGAAAAACTGCAAAGCGTCCAAAAACACGCTTTTAACATATTGTACGCAAAGTGAGCCGAAGGTAAATGTTTAGAAAGACATTATAGAAAAGATCTTATACGATGTTGTATGTTCAGTTGCCGACACAGTCGGTAAAGCTAAACAAAAACGCGACACGACGGGTCCAAACTTAAACAAAAAAAACAACATTGAACGAGTGAAAGGGACAAGTCCCGTGGCTAATCGTCGAACAGATTGAAGGGGAGACCCGTTTTAAATGTGAAATATGTAAAAATTCATCTAAACACAGTTTGGCCATATAAAGGTATTGGAAAAATAAAATTGCATAATACTGAAAAGACACTGTTGAACTCGTATAAATAAAGTTGCTAGTATGTTTATTTTGATTTTTTTTTGCATGAAAATAACCATTATTATTTATTTTAGGTCATTTAGAAAAAATAAGAATTATTTTCCAAAACTTAGTAGTAATGTTAAGAATAAAATTTCAGAGTTAAGAATTCTTTTTGAAAATCTGGTAGTAATTTAAGAATTTCACAAAACCTTATCTGGAGCTCTGCAAACACCATCCATTGTTTGTAAAACTTGCAATAGGTTGCATCACACTTTGAAGCATTTAGTTTTTGTCACTGTTATTTTTCTGAGAAGGGGTAGTACCATTGCGGTAAATAATTGAACTGTTAATTGGCACTACCCCTGGTAATTGTCATAACGCTTATGCTATTGGGCGTAACCATTGTTTAATACCGGTTTACAAGGTTATTTACCCAATAACGCAAAGGTAATGGTCCGTTGCCCTCAGGCATGCACCTTCCATGTTTTATGATGTTAATCTGGTTGTAAAAACCCATGATCGAAGTGTCATAAGATATCGAAAACAGGACCGAAATTTGGTAAAATACCGCTGTAAAATATATTGTCCGAAAATTAAGAGTCACGTAAAATAATTATTTTTGCTAAAAAAAGGGTGTCCGGAAACTTAGGGTGTCCGAAAACATAGAGTAATTACGGTACTAGAATTGATGTTAGTTGTTAAACATTATTTCTGCCAAGTTTCAGTAAAATCAATCTCATAAAACACTTGTAAGGCGGTAAAAAGCTCCATTTCCGGGTGAAAATTGGTCGCTAACCAGTATAGAATGCAACCTCAGAGTGCAATGTTTAATTTCAACTGATAAGGCTTCTGTCATTATTCTGGAAATAACATCCGATTCTGCAACATAAAAAGGCTATAAAAAGTTCACTGACACCAGGGGTTAGTCACATTGAACCAAAAGGGATATTGTGTTACATGTAAAATTGGTCATTATTGAAAACCATAGTTCTCACATCAGAGACTAAGTTTACGCCGTCCGACGCGTAGTTCTGGGAACCTAGGTTCTCATGAGAACTATGGTTCCCAAATGAAAGCCACAGATTTAGTATTAAAGATAAGAACTTAAGTTCTCATCATGAGAACTATGATTTTTTATAGATTATTTAACGTCTGTTGAAACCTTGGTTTTCAAATAAGAACCTAGGCTATCGCCTTTTGATGCACATTTTATGATAACTTGGGTTCTGGTGAAAACCTATGATATTGAATAAAAACTTGGGTTCTGGAAGCCATGATGTGCAATCTTCAAGCGAGAACCTTAGTAAAAACCTAGTTTCTTGGGATTAGGCGTCACACCGCTTGTTCTTCACCTGCCTATACCAATCCAGAGCTCCAGATAAGGGTCGTATTTTCGTAATTACGAATTATTTTCAAGTCCGTTACGTATTTATTTTAAAATCTTGTCGTACCATTAAGAATTACAAAATTAAGTTACGAATATTATTTTTACATCGGTTCGTATCGATTTTTATTGAGTTCTTTTCGCGTATATAAGATCTTTGCGGTGCTTATATAGAATGGTTATCGGGTTTGTTTAACAAAGCGCATTTTTTCCAATAAAAGCGGCGTATACAGTCTATCTGTCAAAAACAATGGCGACGCCCAGAGAGCGTCCTGAAAAACTGCAAAGCGTCCAAAAACACGCTTTTAACATATTGTACGCAAAGTGAGCCGAAGGTAAATGTTTAGAAAGACATTATAACAAAAATCTTATACGATGTTGTATGTTCAGTTGCCGACACAGTCGGAAAAGCTAAACAAAAACGCGACACGATGGGTCCAAACTTAAACAAAAAAAAACAACATTGAACGAGTGAAAGGGACAAGTCCCGTGGCTAATCGTCGAACAGATTGAAGGGGAGACCCGTTTTAAATGTGAAATATGTAAAAATTCATCTAAACACAGTTTGGCCATATAAAGGTATTGGAAAAATAAAATTGCATAATACTGAAAAGACACTGTTGAACTCGTATAAATAAAGTTGCTAGTATGTTTATTTTGATTTTTTTTTGCATGAAAATAACCATTATTATTTATTTTATGTCATTTAGAAAAAATAAGAATTATTTTCCAAAACTTAGTAGTAACGTTAAGAATAAAATTTCAGAGTTAAGAATTCTTTTTGAAAATCTGGTAGTAATTTAAGAATTTCACAAAACCTTATCTGGAGCTCTGCAATCTTCAGTGCTAACATTGCATATTCCTGCTCTGTTTTATATTTGTTGCTTTTTGTTTGCAAAGTTTTATGATTATTTATAATTTTCCACCTTGAAGTGTCTTGTTGAGTTGTTCACAATTTGGCAAAATGACAATTAAACAAAATATATGTTTGCACAGTTCTTTTAGAACAAGTGTTTTCCTGATTATCTTAATAATTTTTAAGATTGTCAGATGGATTGGGTTTTGTAAAAGACACACAATTGACATACACGTATGTTCAACTCACATTTGAAATTAAATGTGTATGGTTAATGCAAACTGCTTTTGATCACATAAGATACATGTAGACATTGAACACTCTATAATCTTGTCCGGAGCACGTGGGCACATTCAAAGACTGCCATTTCATCGCATAAATGGGTTTTTTTGACACCTGACCTTACCATTTATGGTTTATGATGAAGGCATGTCAATGTGTTTATAACCTGGTAAATAGCCAACTACGCACATAGTTTACTGACACACATAACTTTTAAGCGCACATGTGCACAACTTGGTTATCAGTGCTTTTTTGATCGCCTTTTGTCAACATTTACTCTCTTGAGGCTACAGTTTTTGTCTGATCTTCATGAAGATTGGTCAGAAGATTTGTGCAAATGATATCGTTGCAGAGTTTTAAACTGGGCAACGTGAGTTCAAAAACTCGTTTACTACATGTAGGTAAAATTTAAAGCTGGTCTGCTAAAACATTCACGCCATGACGCTCTCTTCATGAAACTTGGTCAGATCATTATATGTACATGTAATTACAAATGTATATCTAGGCCAAAAATGGATAGAGCCTGTTGAAAAACATGGCAGTTAACATGCAGGACAGTTTTCTTTATGGGTTTTGTGGCTACAGGAAAACCGTGTTAATTCTTAATAAATAATTCACATTTTCAGTTACATCTTCATGAAACTTGGTCAGAACATTTCTTTTAATGATAATTTGGCTCAGTTGAAAAATTGTTCTTGTCTTTGAAAATCATTGCCACCAAGGTCATAATCAAGCAATTGCTCTGGTAATTCATGCTGGCAGGTATGAATTAAATTTAGCCACTGAGAAAATTAAATATTGCCTGTCTTGCTTTGCCTGTTTGTGTATTCAGCATTCTGTGTCCTTTTTATACGCCCGTTTAAAAAAACAGAACGTATTATAGTTTCACCTTGGCTGCAGGCGGGTGGGCGGGCGGCGTCCACAGCAGTTTCCGCTCTCTAATTCAAATAGTTTTTATCTGATCTTCACCAAACTTGGTCAGAAGTTGTATCTAGACAATATCTAGGTCAAGTTCCAATATGGGTCATGCCGGGTCAAAAACGAGGTCACGGGTTCACTTAGTGCATTTCAAGCATTTAGCATGGTGTCCGCTCTCTAATCGAAATAGTTTTCATCCGATCTTCACCAAACTTGGTCAGAAGTTGTATCGAGCCAATATCTACATGTAGGTCAAGTTCAAATATGGGTCATGCCAGGTTAAAAACTAGGTCACGAGGTCACTTAGTGCATTTCAAGAATTAAGCATGGTGTCTGCTCTCTAATTGAAGTACTTTTCATCAGATCTTCACCAACTTTGGTCAGAAGTTGTGTCTAGATGATATGTAGGTCAAGTTCAAATATGGGTCATGGTAAAGTTATCAAGTTGTCCAAAGCCTTAAAACGGGCGTATCTTGTGACAGTTTGGCACTCTTGTTAATATTGTGTTAAATTTATTATTTATCAGATGCTTGGAATAGCTAGTGGACAGAAATAGCAATGCACTTGATAAGCTATTCTTAGAACAAATGCACTGTCAACTATTACAGATCCACTCATGTTTCTTTCTATGAAACGTTAATTTAACATGTACATGTAGTTAAACAACTGGATAGTGTCAAACAGGCCCCCATAATTTTCTGAAAAAAAGTCCTGTTTTGGCCTGCACAAATTATAATGGAATGAATGCCCTTTACATCTGAGACTAATACAACTGGTAATTGTATACAGAATATGTTACAATAAATCTGGTTTTTGTTTGCAGATGTCTAGAAGACCAGTTCTGCTGTGGGGAGAACATCTGCTGTGTTTCCTATAAAGTGTGGGAGCTCTGGTATTTCTGGTAAGCTTGTAACAAGAAGTCATTAATAATTTATGTGTTTATAAATACATGTAATCGATTTTGAACATTATTTTTCTTGGCCAGCATAAACAAGCATGGCACCTTTTTTCGCAGGTTGTTTTTTTGGTTCATTCAGACAGAATAGTAATGTTCACATTTTGAGTTAAATATTTCTAGTGAAATTGAAATCACTTAAAAAGTGATGAAAAACAGACATATTTGTTTTCAATATTACATATAAATACTTTTACTGGATTACTTCTTATATTTTATGAATATTATATTGATCCATATTGCTTTCAATAAGAAAATTATCATTTTTTAACGCTCAATAAACAATTCAAAATGTCAATATCTGAAGTGCTACAAATTAATGTATTAAAAGATCTTATTTAAATTAGAAAAAAAAATCTAAATAATAATCACATCGTTATAATGTATCAGCCAATTATCAATGTAATTTACATCAAATGTGAATCATAAATTAAATATTATGTGTATACACCACACATTTTCCATGTTTCTTTAGGTGCGGAATCCTGTTCTGTCTGTTGCTGTTGTCGCTGTGCGGCTGTTTTTGGCAACAACGCCAACGAGCCTACTGGATGTTCCACACTGCCAACCCCAACCCGTATCGACCTCTTGATGTTGAGGGGGAGGAGACCAAATATAGTGTATGTATCCAAGGTCTGCAGTCACGTTGTGTTGGTAGTTTTGATAGTTCTTAATGCCTAGTTTATAGTGTACATAATGTATCTAGGCTTTGTATTCATGTTGTTTTTATGCCCCCGGTAGGGAGGCATATAGCAGTTGAACTGTCCATCAGTCAGTATGTCAGTCTGTCCGTCCGTCCGAAAACTTTAATGGTCATCACTTTTTCAATATTGAAGATAGCAACTTGATATTTGGCATGCACGTGCATCTCACGGAGCTGCACATTTTGAGTGGTAAAAGGTGTAGGTCAAGGTCATCCTTCAAGGTCAAATGTCAAGTATATGGCGTCTGTCTGTCAGTCCAAAAACTTTAACATTGGCCATAACTTTTTCAGTATTGAAGGTAGCAACTTGATATTTTGCATGCATGTGCATCTAACGGAGCTGCACATTTTGAGTGGTGAAAGGTGAAAGTCAAGGTCATCCTTCAAGGTCAAATGTCAAATATATGGCGTCTGTCCGTCCGAAAACTTTAACATTGGCCATAACTTTTTCATTATTGAAGATAGCAACTTGATATTTGGCATGCATGTGCATCTCATTGAGCTGCACATTTTGAGTGGTGAAAGGTGAAGGTCAAGGTTATCCTTCAAGGTCAAGGTCAAAGGTCAAATTTTGCAATATTGAAGATAGCAACTCGATATTTGGCATTCATGCATATATAATGGAGCTGCACATTTTGAGTGGTGAAAGGTGAAGGTCAAGGTCATCCTTCAAGGTCAAATGTAAAATATATGGCGTCTGTCTGTCCGTCCGAAAACTTTAACGTTGGCCATAACTTTTTCAATATTGAAGATAGCAACTTGATATTTGGCATGCATGTGTATCTCATGAAGCTGAACATTTCAAGTGGTGAAAGGTGAAAGTCAAGGTTACCTTCAAGGTCAAATGTCAAATATATGGCGTCTGTCCGTCCGAAAACTTTAACGTTGGCCATATCTTTTTCAATATTGAAGATAGCAACTTGATATTTGGCATGCATGTGTATCTCATGAAGCTGAACATTTCAAGTGGTGAAAGGTGAAAGTCAACGTTTCCTTCAAGGTCAAATGTCAAATATATGGCGTCTGTCTGTCCGAAAACTTTAACATTGGCCATTACTTTTTCAATATTGAAGATAGCAACTTGATATTATGCATGCATGTGCATCTCATTGAGCTGCACATTTTGAGTGGTGAAAGGTGAAGGTCAAGGTCATCTTTTAAGGTCAAGGTCATCCGTCAAGGTCAAAGGTCAAATATTGAAGATAGCAACTCGATATTTGGCATTCATGCACATCTCATGGAGCTGCACATTTTGAGTGGTGAAAGGTCAAGGTCATCCTTCAAGGTCAAAGGTTAAGGTCAAAGGTCAAATTTTGCAATATTGAAGATAGCAACTCGATATTTGGCATACATGGGTATCTCATGGAGCTGCACATTTTGAAAGGTGAAATGTCAAGGTCAAGATCATCCTTCAAGGTCAAATGTCAAATATATGGCGTCTGTCCGTCCGAAAACTTTAACATTGGCCATAACTTTTTCAATATTGAAGATAGCAACCTGATATTTGGCATGCATGTGCATCTCATGGAGCTGCACATTTTAAGTGGTGAAAGGTAAAGGTCATCCTTCAACGTCAAGGTCAAAGGTCATATTTTGCAATATTGAAGATAGCAACTCGATATTTGGCATTCATGCACATCTCATGGAGCTGCACATTTTGAGTGGTGAAAGGTTAAGGTCATCCTTCAAGGTCAAAGGTTAAGGTCAAAGGTCAATTTTTGCAATATTGAAGATAGCAACTTGATATTTGGCATATATTTGTATCTCATGGAGCTGCACAAGGTGAAATGTCAAGGTCAAGGTCATCCTTCAAGATCAAAGGTCAAATATATTGCTTCAAAGCGGTGCAGTAGGGGGCATTGTGTTTTATGATCACAGCTCTTGTTGTAGTAAGTTTTGCCTAGTTAATAGTGCACTTACCCTTGATCTGCATTCGTGTTGTTTTGTTAGTTATTTATTCCTAGTTTATAGTTCACATACCCAGGATCTGCATTCATGTTGTTTTGGTAGTTAGTTATGCCCATTTAATGTTACAAGATTGGGCTTAATTGAGCATTTCAACTGCTAATACCATATACTTTAGATAATCCTTCACCAATTAGCTACACATTTGACGACTTTTTTTGTCTATTTGAAAATCATATTAAATTAAAGACCTTTCTTATTAGATTCAAGTTTAAAGGGCTTCATTTTCAACCCTAAGATACTGATGAGCAGCAAACAGAATAAAACCATAATAGATCGCTAGTTACTCACAGGCTGTTCTGTTTTTATGCTGGTTGCATAGAACCATTTGTATGCCCCCGGACAGAATGATCGGTGGTAAATTGGTTTTGGCCTGTCTGTCTGTCATTGTATGTGTCTGTCATTCTGTCCCAAAACTTTAACCTTGGTCATAACTTTTGCAATATTGAAGATAGCAACTTGATATTTGGCATGCATGTGTATCTCATGAAGCTGCACATTAAGAGTGGTGAAAGGTCAAGGTCGTCCTTCAAGGTCAAAGGTCAAATATATGGCTTTAAAGCGGGGCAGTAGGGGGCATTGTGTTTCTGACAAACACATCTCTTGTTACTTAGGTTCTTGGCAAGAAAGGGGTATCCAGGATCTGCATTTATGTTGTTTTGGTCGGAATTTATGTCCAGTGTTTTTGTCACAGGATTGGTCTTTGTCTTAATTGAGCATACAGGGGTGTGATTTCTCCTTCTGTCAGCTGATTTCCTCCCTTTTGAAGTCAAATTAATTTTACAAAAAGTTATAGACTTTGCTTGATCAATATACATATAAAAAGTTTACTTTAACCCTTTAAAGGGGTAGGGTATTTGCATCCCCATAGGTGGTTCTTAATTTACACCCCTGGCATATCAACGGCTAGTTTGGAATACTATAGGTATAGATATACTTCTTTGCAAAACTCATAGAATTGGTATTAATATATAGAGAATACTAGGTCGGTGCCGAATAAAGCAAAGTTTATTTTGCGAGGCTTAGAAAATCTGAACCACGAGCCTTGGCGAGTGGTTCAGATTTTCGTGCCGAGCAAGATAAACTTTGCTTTATTCGGCACCGACCTAGTATTCGATTTATCCCATCAATTTTCTTAGTCGTAAATTATTTCTTTAAACATAGAATAGGAAAATCGAACTAGACGGAAAATTCCAAAGATATTTTAAGCAAACATTGTTTCATTATTTTAATCGTGTCGAGCCTAATTCATTACAAAAAGATCAGTAACCAACCTGTTTTTTTCGTTTATTATACCTCCAGGTCCCCGATTTTTAAGAAATAATGAAAAAAACAGACACTAAACAACTGCATCTTTAGCGTGAAACTACATGCATTGTGTCGTATGACGTGTTAATAATGACGTCACGAGTACGCGCACTTAATATTTGTAAATAATGTTTATTTGCTTTTTGAGTTGCATTATGTGATAAAACTATATTACATCTTGGTATCAAATTGTTTGTTTTGTTGAATCTGATTCGATTTTACTAAAAATGATTACTTTATAGTTGATTCCGAGTAATATGAACATTCTTCGCCGCGCGTGACAGCTATATTTCAGCACTGCTGAAATAAAGGAAAATTTATTCCACAGTGGTTTATTTCGACAATGCACGTCTGATGATGGGATAAAATCTTAACCATGGAAAGTCTTGTTTTATTTTGTTGCATTATCTTTTGAAAAGTATTTATTAAATTAATTAAAAAAAGTTTTCCCCTGTTCAGTTTTTGCAGGCACAGGAAAACCAGTAGCAGCATTTAAATTGTTATCAGTGAAATTTACATGCACAGCTATAGTGTCCATTCATTCTATTGATAAGGGTGCTGTTCTTGTGTAAAAAAGAGCATGATATTGTATGTGTTTGTTATAGGCCTACTGCACGGTATGTTCGTACATTTGAATAAAAAAAAAATCAACAAAACTTAACTTACTATTTTTGCTAGATCAATAAATGAGTGAAAAGTGGGCATATGCAATATTTTGCCTTTAATATAGACATTTATTACAGCAATCAAATTCCCTCTGTTCTGGTAGATAGTTGTCTACTAACAGTGTTATTCTGAATTACTGATGAATTCCATTCCATCTTGCCTCTTGTGAGATTTAAACTCTAGCTTTCTAAAGTCACCAACTGGAATGAGGAGTTCACACACTGATTATTAATTGTGTGCATAGCGGTACTCTCATTTCATTCAAAACATATATACTACCACTGCTGAGTTCCCCTCACTCGCTGATAGGGGTGAAACAATATACTGGAATGAAGGTGCATTGTCCCTTGGAACAAGCAAACAATATATATGAATCGCGTTCTGAGAAAACTGGGTGTAATACATGTGCTTAAAGTGTCGTCCCAGATTAGCCTGTGCAGTCCGCACAGGCTAACCAGTGACGACACTTTCCGCTTTTATGGTATTTTAAGTTTCGAGGAAGTCTCTCCTTACCGAAAATCAAGTTTAGGCGGAAAGTGTCGTCCCTGATTAGCCTGTGCGGACTGCACAGGCTAATCTGGGTTACACTTTAGCACTTTAGCACAGTTCTCTCAGAACAAGGAACATATCATATCAAGGTACGGCTTTGCTTTAGGGCAATATTAATATAGACCTTTGGACAAAATTCAAAGGGCTTTTGTTTTATCTCCCAGTCTTGGTTTTGATGCTCAGAAATTGTTTTTGACTCAACATTGAGAGGGCACGGATTTAAATGTTTGGGCATGTTACTTCAATAAAGCGAGCACTTACCTTATTGATATTCTTTTTACAGCAAAGTCACAAGGATGGTTACCATGGTAACAAAGAACGATCTCCGCAGTTTTACAGTCCCGCCCAGGGGACTGATTCCTGGTATCACCATAATATTGGTTCCCAGCCCACCAGTGTGTACACAGACTCAGAGCAGTTGTACGACACAAACACAAGTCGGAAACCGGAATACTGAACTTTTCTGCGCAAGTCATGCGGTGCTTGTTATATGCAATGTTGAAATTAATATGTAAGACAAATATTTTATCTGTAAATGTTGAGCAAAAGTTTGCTGTTTGAATAATTGAATGGTGTTTTGGCATATTTGAAAGTATTCTTATTCTTTCTATGATAATGGTGTTTTTTACCATTGTGCGTTTTTGAAATTATAATTCAGGGGAAAAAAACATGTTGAAATTTGGAACTGCCCATTTTCCCTTAATCTTCGAATTAAAAAAATTATTTTACAAAATTAAGGACAACGCTAAAAAACTTTGTTCAAAGCATACCAGCAGTAACATCTTTGATAATAAAAATGTCATATGCATCCAGCTAAGCTCTAAACCAGCCTTTGCAATCGCAAGAGTCTGGTCAGGACACACGCTGTCCGCTATAGAGTCAGGCAAGATTTTGTGGATTCAATTTCTAACAGGGTTGGAGCTACAGTGGTGGCATAATTATGTCATAAGACCCATTTTTGCATGAAGAAGGTCAAATGAAAGATATTCTGGCATTTTCTTCCAACTGTATTAATAGTGAAAATCGCTTTCTGTATCTTTTTTGTCCAGAAATATTGTTGAAGTAAAAGTTTTAGTTTGATGGGTTCAGATTATCTTTATCAGTACTCCTGAGACGGATTTATACCTTGATGTAACTTTGTAATACTTCAGTAGCACTTGACTGCTTCTGAGCTGATAGGCTTACCATATGTGTCAGATAAAGATTGTTTTTGTCGCCAAGGAAGACCTTCTTTATTTTCCCTAAAGGTTAAGAGTTGAGCATCAATTTCCATCCATTTTTTGTAGTTGTCACCGAAATTTGTAATTAATTATGAATTGTATCGGTTGTTTAAATGTTGTTTTATTGTTTTAATAAAGGCCTTATTTCAAAAAGGACTTTGGTAAAAAAATATTATGTACATATGTAATGTTCTGTCATGTTTGAGTGATCTTTTGTTCCATTTGAGAGGTTGCCATGGGGATTCATTTGTACAGTTGTGTTTATTAGTGCAATTCTAAATCATGTCTTTAAAATAGGGTGGCTTTTACTTAATATTTAAGATTTCGGAAAACATTGTTTTTTGAAGAATTTGTTTCTCCATTTTTTGTGGGTGGATGGTTCATGATAGAAGTATTAACAGTTTATTGTTGGTAATTTTCTATATTAATTGAATGTATTTATATTTAAGTCGCAAAGAGAGTGCGAGATCTGAATTTATGTTCCAGGGCTTAGTTTTAAGAAGTGTACTAATGTTTCTGAGGTAGTACATATATTACTATTTCATTTTTTTCATTTTCTTTGTTGACATTTTAAATGAAAAGGATAAAAAGTTGGCATAAACTTTATAGGACAACTAAGGACAATAAAAATATAGATCATTAAAATGTGATGATATTTTTGTTTCCAGTATTGTTTGGACAACATATTACAAATATTGAGGAATAATCTTATATGATAGGCATGATTTGAGAGCTGGGTTGGCCTTTGTTCAACTTTCATGTTGAAAACAATGTTATGTTTGTTTTGATGTCTTTCTAGTATCTACCATCAAGCCAGAAAATGATAAAGAATTCCCTCCAGACAAAAGCGCTTTATAACATACTAGTAAGCAAGGACTTGATGCGTTATAGCTCTGATTGCATTTTATTACAAATAACCAGCATAGGCAAGCATTTCTGTTAAAGTATTGAGTCTATCTTTTAAGTGTTTACCAAGTGTTTTGTGGTTGATGAAATTATGACAATGATACTTGGTCTTATCAACGTTCAACTTGTTCATATAAATGACTGCCTACTTTTGCTTTGATACTCAAACATGAATATGAACCTACCATATTTAACAGACACTAATCTTCATGATGTTCCTTATGCATTATTATGTGTGACATTGTAATTTTGTCTTGCTATTTTCATATGCCTAATTATAGTATTATCATTTTCAGATATTCTTACAAGTTATTACACTAGGTCTGTTCTATATTCTTTAATTGATCTTTGTAAATTGCAGTCTTAATAAACAATGTTAAAAAATATTTTCCCTAAAAATCATTTATATAGGCATTTTTATTTTAGCATTTTATTTGAATTGTAAGGTGTGATAAAACATTACAGTTGATAATTGTACTTGTTCCTTTTTCACAAGAGAAATGCACTGGTTTGATTGTAAGTTTCTTTTTTAATCTTGTAGGCTATTAAAGTGGCTCTGATTGTTTGACTATAAGGTTACTAGATGTGTACCTTATTGTTCCTACATTAACCATAATGAGAAGTATTGTATATACAAAGTTGATTTTAATTGGCTTTTATTATGTATTGTGCGTTCTTGTTTGCTGTTGTAAGGAGCATTCCTTTCCATACTTGTAATTATGAACTCTTATTGGAATGTTAGACATGAAGATTGGTATTGTACTGCCAGCTATGTGATACTTATTTATGTAATATAAAGTTTGATATGAAAGTTATAGTAGCTGGACTACACATATTTAGCATTTGTGCACATGTTATACTGCCTGTGGTCTGGTTCCCTGTTATATTGCAAATAATCTGGTTCCCTGCTATATTTCCAATAGACTTCATCCTTGTATTTGCAGTAGACTTGTTTCCTGATATATTTCAATAAGTTTGGTTACCTGTTATATAATATAACCGTTCATCTGCTTCCCTGTTATATTGATAGAAGTCCAGTTCACTGTTACATGTATATTGCTTGTAGTCTGGTTCCCTGTATTTTGCCAGTAGTCCAGTTGGCTGGTTCCCAAGGTTATGTACAGTTCATGTATTGGCAACAACTAAAGCAGAATCTCTCCTATATATGTGCTTGCTAATTTTCATGCACTGCTTGTATATTTTCTTATTACTCAAGAATAAATACTAGTTTGCTTGGGGTTTAAACTTGTTTGTTGTTTTGACATATGTCTATTTTTTCTTCAAACGGTAATTCTTTTTTTTTGTCTACTAAGTGCAATGCTGGTAAAATTAAAGCCAGGGACCTGGTCATGGTATTTATATAAGTCACATTACTAGTATTTTATTTTTGCCATTATACGTGATAGTGTAACAAGCAGGTTTATGTCAAATGCATGCACCTGTTATGTGAATAAGTTTATTGTTTATATGTGTTTGTATGTTATAATATTGTATATAGTAATTGATTTTTGCATTTTGAAGTTGCTTTTTAGCATGATGTTTCACATTTTGTCTCAACTAGGAACTTCCTAGAAGGAAAAGTTTGTCAGAATATGCTATGATGAAGTCCAGAGAGCTTGTGTTTTTAAGAAGTTTTATCATCCAAAGTTGTGCTAAGTAGTCTTGGACAATGATTATCTTTGTGTTTGTTATCCACTTTATATCCATCTATCATGCGGCTAGAATTAGTTTAATTGACTCTTGAAAGTTGGGACGAATTTTGAATCATAGCTACAATTTGTGACTTCTTTCTTTTTTGCTGAAAGATTTCAATGTTGGCGTGGTTTTTTGTTGTGCAGGGAAGGGAGAGTACTGGTCGGAAACTCCACCTGTCTGGTATGATGACCATTGAAAATGGGTCGCCTAGGTGAGAAGCGGGCGTACAAACCACTGTTCTAGCGGGACAGCCCTTTTCCCTAAAACAAACTTTAAAAGTATTTTAATTAGTTTTTAAACTCACTGACTGTAATTGCAATAAAGGGAGGTACTTTTCAATGGAAGTCACCAGGTTTTTAGAAAGAATTATTACTGTATTCATGGTGATTACATAATTTGTGAGCCTTTTATCATGTTACTCAATACATTTGAATGACACAAGTATAAAACAGTCATGTGATCTTTTGTAATCCCAAACATGACTTGGAAATATAATGGTAAAATGCATTATTATGTAACATGTGAACACAGTGAAACTGTCTTTTTGAAATAAATAATCTTTATGTACGATATAGAAAAATCCACCTGTTAACATGTTTAACAACTGTTACATGCAAATTATTCTTTAGCTGAAATTTTGATTATCACCATAATGACAGTCTTGAAAGAGAACTTGTTGAAATTGTTAATGATGTGGTTAATGAGATAGCCTTAACATGTACAATGTTATAGCTAGTTTAACTGTGTGAATGCTTTGATCTCATTTTTCACCATTGTTCTCATTTTGTTATCATCAGGGTTTTATAGTGTTGAACTTATGCTGATGTTTGTGATTGTTTGTTATTCCAGATAACTGGTAGCCTCTTTATATATGGGCCCTGCTCTGTGAAAAGGGGGTTTAATGAATGTGGGTAAAGTGTTGTCCCAGATTACCCTTTGCACTCTGCACAGGCTAATCAGGGACCCTTTTTCAGCCTAAAAAAGATTTTTGCCAAGAAGAGACTCTGTAAACGAAAAATATCATAAAAGTGGAAAGTGTTGTCCCTGATTAGCCTGTGCAGACTGCACGGGCTAATCTGAGATGGCACTTTACGCACATGCATTTAACCCCCTTTTCACAGAGCAGGTTTCATATGAATCCTCTTTCTTGCATGCAAGGTTAAAGGATTCTTTCTTTAAACACACACAGTTTTCGTAACCTTGACTATGTTTTATTAAAATTTTCAAACTGTTTCTTTGTTTGATTGAAATGTGATTTTGCAATTCACCTGGCCTTTCACCGTAGATATTGCAAAAAGGCATTAATTTGGTAAGAGATCAATTTTATTGTACTTAAATGGGATTATATTAATATTATATTTTAAAAAAAAACAAGGAAGTATTAATTTTTACTTTTATGTAAGAATTTTTACATATTGTGCTAATGATCATGATCTTCTATTTTGTGCTGAGTATCCTGTGACAAACAGACAACATTACCATGAGATAAGTCCTTGTATCCTGTTACAAACAGACAACATTACCATGAGATAAGTCCTTGTATCCTGTGACAAACAGACAACATTACCATGAGATAAGTCCTTGTATCCTGTGACAAACAGACAACATTACCATGAGATAAGTCCTTGTATCACCTGTGCTAGAATAACAGAAAGCAGGACATATCAAGTTTGTTTTTTTGTGCAAGCTCTCCTGAAAATAATGCTGTCTCTTTCCAGTCATGCAAAAAATGCCAAAATATTTCCTTTATTTCTAACACCATTTTTTATGATAACCTTCAATAGTAAAATGTGATGTATGCACTTTTCTATCAAGGCATTAACAAACCTGCTCCTTTTATCATTTCTTTTAATTTTTTAACTGTAAAACATAGCTATTTACATAGTATTTACTATAAGTGACGTTTCTCCTGTTATTATCAATTTTCAGTATCTCCGCTTTTTTCATTTTTGTCTAATGTGCAATCCATCATGTATGAACTATCAAGTTGTTATAACAGTTTTGTGTACATAAACAAATGTTGTATTTTTGAGAGGTATATTTTTGTGCGTATAACTGACTTCAATAAAAAAAATTGTCATGTTATTACCTCTTGTGTCTTATTTTGTTCCTCTATTTAGGAAGGCATCATGAGCCTTTACTGTTAAATCAGTCCCAGTCATGACCCAGTGCAAAGGTATCCCATTGACTAATTATGCCCCCCTTCGAAGAAGAGGGGGTAAATTGCTTTGCTCATGTCGGTCTGTCGGTCCGTCCACCAGGTGGTTTCCGGATAATAACTCAAAAACGCTTGGGCCTAAGATCATGAAACTTCATAGGTACATTGATCATGACTCGCAGATGACCCCTATTGATTTTGAGGTCACTAGGTCAAAGGTCAAGGTCACAGTGACCCGAAATAGTAAAATGGTTTCCGGATGATAACTTAAGAACGCTTAGGCCTAGGATCATGAAACTTGATAGGTAGATTGATCATGACTTGCAAATGACCCCTATTGATTTTCAGGTCAAAGGTCAAGGTCACAGTGACCCAAAATAGTAAAATGATTTCCGGATGATAACTCAAGAACGCTTATGCCTAGGATCATGAAACTTCGTAGGTAGATTGATAATGGCTGGCAAATGACTCCTATTGATTTTCAGGTCACTAGGTCAAAGGTCAAGGTCACGGTGACCTGAAATAGTAAAATGGTTTCCGGATGATAACTCAAGAACGCTTATGCCTAGGAACATGAAACTTCATAGGCACATTTATCATGACTCGCAGATGACCCCTATTGACTTTCAGGTCACAAGGTCAAAGGTCAAGGTCACGGTGACCCGAAATAGTAAAATGGTTTCCGGATGATAACTCAAGAACGCTTATGCCTAGGATCATGAAACTTGATAGGAAGATTGATCATGACTCGCAGTTGACCCCTATTGATTTTCAGGTCACTATATCAAAGGTCAAGGTCACGGTGACCTGAAATAGTAAAATGGTTTCCGGATGATAACTCAAGAACTATAATGGCTACGATCATAAAACTTCATAGGTACATTGATCATGACTCGCAGATGACCCCTATTGATTTTCAGGTCACTTGGTCAAAGGTCAAGGTCACGATGACCCGAAATAGTAAAATGGTTTCTGGATGATAACTCAAGAACGCTTATGGCTAGGATCATGAAACTTCATAGGTACATTGATCATGACTGGCAGATGACCCCTATAGATTTTCATGTCACTAGGTCAAAGGTCAAGGTCACAGTGACAAAAAACATGTTCACACAATGGCTGTCACTACAACGGAGAGCCCATATGGGGGGCATGCATGTTTTACAAACAGCCCTTGTTTTACTGGTTTTCAATTTCATAACTCCATGCAATAGTCAACAATTATATGACGCAGTGCCCATGTTTCCCATTGCAATACCCAGTGCTGAGTTATCTAATTTTATGATCCAGTTCAGTTGTATCTCATTTCATGATCCAAGTCAGATGTATCTCATTTCACGACCCAGTTCTGAGGTAACTCATTTCACAACCCAATTTTGAGGTATCTCATTTCACAACCCAGTTCTGAGGTATCTCATTTCACAACCCAGTTCTGAGGTATCTCATTTCACAACCCAGTTCTGAGGTATCTCATTTCACAACCCAGTTCTGAGATATCTCATTTCACAACCCAGTTCTGAGATATCTCATTTTACAACCCAGTTCTGAGGTATCTCATTTCACAACCCAGTTCTGAGGTATCTCATTTCATGCCCCAGTTCTGATGTATCCCATTTCATGACCAAATTCTGTGGTATCTCATTTCATGTACAAGTTATGATGCATTTCATGATCCAGTTCAGGGTTATCTCATTGCATGGCTCAGTAAAGAGGTATCTCGTTTCATGATCCAGTTCTGATGTATCCCATTTCATGACCAAATTCTGTGGTATCTCATTTCATGTACAAGTTATGATGCATTTCATGATCCAGTTCAGGGTTATCTCATTGCATGGCTCAGTAAAGAGGTATCTCATTTCATGATCCAGTTCTGATGTATCTCATTTCATAACCCAGTTCTGAGGTATCAAATTTCACAACCCAGTTCAGATGAATCTCAATTCATAACCCAGTTCAGAAGTATCTCATTGCATGACCGAGTTCAGAGATATCTCATTTCACAACCCAGTTCAGATGTATATCAATTCATAACTCAGTTCAGAGGTATCTCATTTCATGACCCAGTTCTGATGTATCCCATTTCATGACACAATTTTGTGGTATCTCATTTCATGCACCAGTTATGATGTATTTCATTTCATGATCCAGTTCAGAGTTTTTTCATTGCATGGCTCTGTAAACAGGTATCTCATTTCATGGTCCAGTTCTGATGTATCTCATTTCATAACCCAGTTCTGATGTATCTCATTTCATGACCCAGTTATGATGTATCTTATTTCATAACTCAGTTCTGATGAATCTCATTTCATGACCCAGTTCTGAGGTATCTCATTTCACGACCCAGTTCAGAGGCATCTCAGTTCATGACCAGTTCAGATGTATCTTATTTCATGACCCAGTTCTGATGTATCTCATTTCATGACCCAGTTCTGATGTATGTCATTTCATAACCCAGTTCTAATGTATCTAATTTCATGACCCACGTCAGAGGTATCCCACTTTATGACCCAGTTCAGATGCATCATATTTAATGACCCATTTCAGAGGCTTTTCATTTCATGACCCAGTTCAGATATATCTCATTTTAAAACCCAGTTCTTAGATATCTCGTTTCACAACCCAGTTCTGAGATATCTCATTTTACATCCCAGTTATGAGATATCTCATTTCACAACCCAGTTCTGAGGTATCACATTTCACAACCCAGTTCTGAGGTATCTCATTTCATGACCCAGTTCTGATGTATCCCATTTCATGACCAAATTCTGTGGTATCACATTTCATGTACCAGTTTTGATGCATTTCATTTCATGATCCAGTTCAGGGTTATCTCATTGCATGGCTCAGTAAAGAGGTATCTCATTTCATGATCCAGTTCTGATACATCTCATTTCATAACCCAGTTATGAGGTATCAAATTTCACAACCCAGTTCAGATGTATCTCAATTCATAAACCAGTTCAGAAGTATCCCATTGCATGACCCAGTTCAGAGATATCTCATTTCACAACCCAGTTCACATGTATATCAATTCATAACCCAGTTCAGAGGTATTTCATTTCATGACCCAGTTCTGATGTATCCCATTTCATGACACAATTCTGTGGTACTTCATTTCATGTTCCAGTTTTGATGTATTTCATTTCATGATCCAGTTCAGAGTTATTTCATTGCATGGCTCTGTAAAGAGGTACTAGTATCTCATTTCATGATCCAGTTCTGATGTATCTCATTTCATAACCCAGTTCTGATGTATCTCATTTCATGACCCAGTTCTGATGTATCTCATTTCATAACCCAGTTTTGATGTATCTGATTTTATGACCCAGTTCTGAGGTATCTTATTTCACGACCCAGTGCAGAGGCATCTCAGTTCATGACCAGTTCAGATGTATTTCATTTCATGACCCAGTTCTGATGTATCTCATTTTATGACCCAGTTCTGATGTATCTCATTTCATAACCCAGTTCTGATGTATCTAATTTCATGACCCAGGTCTGAGGTATCCCACTTTATGACCCAGTTCAGATGCATCTCCTTTCATGACCCATTTCAAAGGCTTCTCATTTCATGATCCAGTTCAGATATATTTCATTTCATAACCCAGTTCTGAGATATCTCATTTCACAACCCAGTTCTGAGGTATCTCATTTCACAACCCAGTTCTGAGGTATCTCATTTCATGACCCAGTTCTGATGTATCCAATTTCATGACCAAATTATGTGGTATCTCATTTCATGTACCAGTTATGATGCATTTCATTTCATGATCTAGTTCCGATATACTAGTATCTCATTTCATAACCCAGTTCTAAGCATCTAATTTCACAACCCAGTTCAGATGTATCTCAATTCACAACCCAGTTCAGAAGTATCTCATTGCATGACCCAGTTCAGAGATATCTCATTTCACAACCCAGTTCAGATGAGTATCAATTCATAACCCAGTTCTGAGGTATCTCATTTCATGACCCAGTTCTGATGTATCCCATTTCATGACCCATTTCTGTGGTATCTCATTTCATGTACCAGTTATGATGTATTTCATTTCATGATCCAGTTCAGAGCTATCTCATTGCATGGCTCTGTAAACAGGTATCTCATTTCATGATCCAGTTCTTATGTATCTCATTTCATAACCCAGTTCTGATGTATCTCATTTTATGACCCAGTTCTGATGTATCTCATTTCATAATCCAGTTCTGATGTTACTCATTTCATGACCCAGTTCTGAGGTATCTCATTTCACGACTCAGTTTGGAGGCATCTCAGTTCATGACTCAGTTCAGATGTATCTCATTTCATGACCCAGTTCTGATGTATCTCATTTCATGACCCAGTTCTGATGTATCTGATTTCATAACCCAGTTTTTATGTATCTTATTTCATGACCCAGGTCTGAGGTATCTCACTTTATGACCCAGTTCAGATGCATCTTATTCCATGTACCATTTCAGAAGCATCTCATTTCATGACCCAGTTCAGATATATCTCATTTCATAAACCAGTTCTGAGGTATCTAATTTCATGACCCAGTTCTAAGGTATCCCATTTTATGACCCAGTTAAGACGTATCTCATGTAATGACCCATTTTAGAGCCTTCTCATTTCATGGCCCACTTAAGAAGTATCTCATTTTATGACCCAGTTCAGAGATATCTCATTGCACAACCCAGTTCAGATGTATATCAATTCATAAACCAGTTCTGAGCTATCTAATTTCATGTCCCAGTTCTGAGGTATCCCATTTTATGACCCAGTTCAGAGGTATCACATTTTATGACCAGTTCAGATGTATCTCATTTAATGACCCATTTAAGAGGCTTCTTATTTCATGACCCAGTTCAGATGTATCTCATTTCATGACCCACTTCAGATGTATCTCATTTCATGACCCACTTCAGATGTATATCATTTCATGCCTATTTCAGAGGAATCTCATTTCATGCCCAGTTCAGAGGTATCTCATTTCATAACTCAGTTCAGAGGTATCTCATTTCATGACCCAGTTCAGATGTATCTCATTTCATGACCCACTTCAGATGTATATCATTTCATGCCCACTTCAGATGTATATCATTTCATGCCCAGTTCAGAGGCATCTCATTTCATGCCCAGTTCAGAGGCATCTCATTTCATGCCCAGTTCAGAGGCATCTCATTTCATGCCCAGTTCAGAGGCATCTCATTTCATGCCCAGTTCAGAGGCATCTCATTTCATGCCCAGTTCAGAGGTATCTCATTTCATGACCAGTTCAGAGGTATATTATTTTTCATGACTAGTTCAGAGGTATCTCATTTCATGCCCAGCGCAGAGGCATCTCATTTCATGCCCACTTCATATGTCTATCATTTCATGCCCAGTTCAGAGGCATCTCATTTCATGCCCAGTTCAGAGGCATCTTATTTCATGGCCAGTTCAGAGGCATCTCATTTCATGACCCAATTCTGAGGCATCTCATTTCATGACCAGTTCAGAGGTATCTCATTGCATAACTCAGTTCAGAGGTATCTCATTTCATGACCAGTTCAGAGGTATCTCATTTCATAACTCAGTTCAGAGGTATCTCATTTCATAACTCAGTTCTGAGATATCTCATGTCAATACCCAGTCCTGAGGTACCTCATTTCATGACAATGTTCAGATGTATCAAATTTCATAACCCAGTTCAGATGTATCTCATATCATGACCCAGTTCTGAGGCATCTCAGTTCATGATCCAGTTCTGAGGTATCTTATTGTATGACCCATTTCAGAGGCATCTAATTTTACGACCAAGTAAAGAGGTATCTCATTTCACGACCAAGTTAAGAGGTATCTCATTTTATGACCCAGTTCTAAGGTGTCTCATTTCATGGCATAATTCACACATACTTCCTTTTCACTTCTTTTTGTACATATGTCCCCTTTCATGTCCTTGTGCACAGCTATCCCACTTCAAACCCCAGTGAATAGCTATCCCATGAATAACAGTGGATATATGTTCCACTGCAAGTGCAGTTCATGAATGTTATGTTTGATGAGCATTACATTGATGTTGTATTGTATGAGCAGTGGATTAATATTGTTGCGCTCCTCTTATGTATGGGGGAAACAGACACAGCAACTCAGTTATTTGATTAAATCATTTAATAATTCTAACTCTTGACATAACCACTTTTAGGCAATAAACATATTTTGCTCACAGGATAAAAAAACAACACAAAAGCCACAGTAACACTTGTATCGTCGTATTCCAAGTTACAAAAGCGCGTTTGATTTAAACTCTCGAAATCTGTCGAGAGGGCAGTCGGCACCGAACACTTTAAAAGCTATTTAAAGTTTAAAATTATCTCCAAAAAGACAGAATGATGTTACTTAAAGTTAAACTAATCCGTTTACATACGTAGAATTGATAAATCCAACAAGCGTGTAGCTATTCCAACTTTTGAAATTTAAGCCCTCCCGCTCTGGAACTTCACGGTCTATTTATAGCTCATAGAACGATTGCGTTGGTCGACAGGGTCGATCGAGTTTACACGGCCTATGGTCGACCAAACATATGCACACAGACGATTATAGCATATGTGTAAACAATGACATTCCGTGTAGAACCAAACCACGGACATTCTCATAAGAGAAATTACATATATTAACTTTATATGATAAGGACTCGAACCTTAAACCGTAAGAAATATAATAAACGCGAGACAAGTGTTGCTATGGCGAGAAATAAACATGTTTATGATCAAAATCGTCAATCATAATGCATAATAAAACTGTAGGTAACATTATTGTCGAAAATAACACTGTGATGTTTAATGTAACTAAAAATGTATACATATAAAGAATACTGGGGCACATCACTATTTCATTGCATGATCAATGCATACATGTGACATTTTCTGAGCATGGCATAATTGATCAATTTCATTAACAGTGTATAAATGTTCCGCTTTATGAGCTGTTTACAAATGTTCCATTTTGTAAGCTGTGCATATTTGTTTCATTTGGTGAACATTGCATTCATTTTGCATTATATACTAAATACCGTTTTGCTTAAGTTTCACACTCAGAACAATGTATCGCATAACAATGAAGTTGCCATCATAAGATGACATTCTCAAGTGCAAATGTCCTTTTAAGTACAAACTGTACCAGTCCACGTGTCTTTTGTTGCCCTCGGTAGTGAAGATTGCATCAATTTCGCATTTCATAATAAGGTGTCCTAGTACAAATACCATAACAAAGTGTCTCGATGCATGAGTGTTTCTTTGCATTATACAATTTCAAAGTGCATACGCATCCAATTTCAGGATGAAATGTTCAAGTATAGGCCCATACTATCACTTGAATCACTGCACTACTGTTCTATTTTGTGATGAAATTTTCAAGTGTATGCCCTTACCAATCAATACAAACAATGCACTACTAATATTTGTACATACTACCACCAATACGTCTGCACTACTGTCCATTTAGGATTAAGGGTCAAGTGATTACCCATACCATCACCAGAATATCTGCTTTAATGTCCCATTTCAAGATTAAAAGTTCAAGTATTTGCCCATGCCGACGTTGGAATCACTGATCTACTGTCTCATTTCAGGATAAGATGTTCACGTGTTTGCCCATACGGATACTGCAATCTCTGCTCCACTGTCCCATTTCTGGACGAAATGTTCTCAAGTGTTTGCCCATACCTACACTTGAATCTCTACTCTCATGTCCCATTACATGACAAAATGTTCAAATGTTTGCCCATACCGACACTGGAATCTCTGCTCAAATGTCCCATTTCAGGACGAAATACTCAAGTGTTCGCCCATACCATCACCAGAACCTCTGTACTACTGTCCCATTTCAGGATGAAATGTTCAAGTGTATACCCATACCATCACTGGAACCTCTGCAAAGGACGAAGAGTCCAAGTGTGCAATTGTCTTGTGTGCAAAGACGGTTATGTCAGTAATTTGAGTGTCAATGTCCCTTTTTAGTATGAATTGTTCCTGTGCTGTTTTACATAGCAGGCAGATGTCATGTGTCCCAGTACACAACTGTTGAATTTCAGGGCAAAGTACTCCACTGGTTTGTTACCCATTTTAGGACGAAGTGTCTGAGTGGTGTGTTGCCCATTTTAGAACAAAGTGTCAAAGTGGGTTGTTACCCATTTTAGGACAAAGTGCCCCATTGGTTTGTAACTAATGTTAGGACGAAGTGTCCCAGTGGTTTGTAATACATTTTAGGACGAAGTGTCTCAGTGGTTTGTTACCCATTTAGGACGAAGTACCCAGTGGTTTATTATCCATTTTAGGACAAAGTAACCCCAGAGGTTCGTAACCCATTTTCGGACGACAAAGTGTCCTTTGGGTTTGTTACCCATTTTAGAACAAAGTACTCCAGTGGTGTTTTGCCCATTTTAGGACGAAGTGTCTCAGTGGCTTGTTACCCATTTTAGGACGAAGTGTCCCAGTGGTTTGTAATTCATTTTAGGACGAATTGCCTCCGTGGTTTGTTACCAATTTTATGACGAAGTTTCCCAGTGGGTTGTTTCCCATTTTAGGACGAAGTGTCTCGGTGGTTTGTTACCCATTTTAGGACGAAGTTTCCTTTGGTTTGAAATCCATTTTAGGACAAAGTGTCTCAGTGGTTTGCTACCCATTTTAGGACAAAGTGCCCCAGTGGTTTGTTACCCATTTTAGGACGAAGTGTCCCAGTGGTTTGTTACCCATTTTAGAACAAAGTGTCACATTGGCGTATTACCCATTTTAGGACAAAGTACTCTAGTGGTGTGTTACCTATTTTAGGACTTAGTGTCCCAGTGATTTATTACCCATCTCAGACATGCGTGTGTCAGTGCGCTGTTAGTAACATTCCATGACAAAGTGGCCCACTGATTTGTTTCCAATGGCATAAAATGTATTTCTGATCCATTTGCCTACTTCAGGACGAATTGTCTTTTTTCTTATCTAAGGCTGGTTTTCTAATATAAATATCAAATTGCGATGATGTTGTATTTTTCACTCGGACACTTTTTAATTCCCAATTTCAGTGTGAACAGGCCTATGCATCGGAAAACTTCATCCTTATATCGGACACTGTGTTTAAACACGGTGTAAAACTAAAATTCATTTAAACTTACGCATTTTTTATTTAAATTAAATTACAAGCAACAGTACATACTAGTACGAAAGTCTATTAATTTGTACCAATTCAAATTAAAAAAAAAAATAGTTCGAAGTCGTAATAACACGAAAAAAGGCAGTACTACGCAAATAAACACGTAATAACGCAAACAAACGCATTTTAGCGCTAATAAAAGCGTAAAAACGCTAAAAAGGCGTAATAACGCTAAACTCAAAGGCTTACTAACGCTAAAAAAGGCGTAATAACGCTAAAAATGGCATTCTTACGCTAAAAAGGCGTAATAATACCAACTTAAAGACGTAGAAACGCTTAAAAAAGTGTTATAACGCCAAACTAAAAGGCGTACAAACGCTATAAAAGGCGTTATAACGCAAACTAAAAGGCGTACAAACGCTATTAAAGGCGTTATAACGCAGACTAAAAGGCGTACACACGCTAAAAAAGGCGTTATAACGCCAATTTCAAAGGCGTACAAACGCTAAAAAAGGCGTTATAAAGGCGTGTGTACTTTATACAGTGATGGCTTCTTTGAAGACATTCAAAGCAAAGCGTTATGAGTACATTTTAGTTTGTTGGATTTGAAAAGACAATTTCAGTCTTTCTGGAAATCGTCCTTGAAAGCAAGAATAGGCAACCGACATTCGTACGGAATACTCTTATGTCATCCCCTATGAATGGATTGATTTTATACGGAAGACTCGATAGTGTGAGGATGTTGTTATTGTTACCATCCACAACGGAAAGCGACAGTGCGATGTCGATTACACGTCAGAGTGATGATAATAACGCGAAAGTACGATAATGAAAACGCAATATCACGGCAATACAATGATCATAACACGACAGTACTTTAATGAAAACGCGATACGACATTATGATGGTGAAAATGCGACGGTACGATGGTGACAACACGAAGTTATATCGCATTATCGTGATCGTACCGTCTTAGTTTCGCGTTATCGTTATGGCAATCGAGCTACCATAATTGTGATTGTAGTAATATCGAGTATTGCGTTTAAGATCAATCCGTTCATAGGCAATATCCATATCAAGATTGCGTACATTTGCCCGTTTGCAGTTTAACAACAATTAAATCTTTGTTATCAATTTAATTATTTAGAAACGTACAGTTGAAACTCTAATTTTTGAAATCATATACGCAAAATATCTTTTTTTTTCAAAGGAATTTCTTGTTTAACATAACCAGAGATGACCCATTTTCAGTTAAAATACCAGTTGAAATTATTTCGTTCGTAATACGATACGTAATGCTGCTAGAGCAATTAAACTGTATAAACATATATTTACCAGCATGTACACTTTCGCGTCTGGATATTTTGGATCATGTTTTCGTATGCACAGTTATGGCACATATTTAGCAAAAAAGGACTGTAAAACTGTGTAACACGGAACTCGAAAAGTAGTTTTGCTAGAGGGATGATACATAACAGACACATTTTCAGCATGTAAATGTGTGATCTTTAGTATTTTGACGCATTTAATAAAACCATAATTATGGACACTTTTTGCAAAAAACACAACAAAAACAAGCCCAATATCATTAAGGAATTTTGTCGCGTATATAGAGAATACTAGGTTAGCGTTGAATACAGAGAAGTTTATGTTGCGAGGCTTAGAACGCCGGAAGCGCGAGCCTTGGCGAGCGCTTTCGGTGTTCGAGCCGAGCAACATAAACTTCTCTGTATTCAACGCTAATCCTAGTATTCTATTTATCCCATTTGATTTTTTCAACGTGACATTTAACATAAATAGATCTAATAACCTTAACAATAATTTTAATTCAGTCATAAAAGCGCTTAAAATCTAACAAATGTAACCATGCGTAGTGATATACATGTATTTGTTCTGGTACGCAAAATAGTCTTTAAAAAATTCACACACAAACTGTAAAACAAGTAAAAAATATCACCATATGCCTACATTCAATTTTACGCAGTATGAGAATTTTAACACATTACGACCGCGAAAAGAAGATTTTACTTTACTATAATTCATTTTATTTTCGAAAGAAAATGATCAAATCCAATATGGCGGCGATTGCTCCTGACAAAATGCTGTCGATGTCAACATACATGTACACCATCGACGACCTAGTTCTGGCTACCATAACTTTATGTCGCTTTTTATGATTTTTGACTGGCGCGACTTTGTACAGGTCTTTCAATACTAAATAAACTGTACGCTGAAGTTTCTTTAGCTATCGAAGACCTTGACAATTTTGACGAGTAAACAGACAATTGCAGCGACTGACACTTTATTTGACAAAATATACAGGGCAATACGTTTTCCGACTTCGGACGAATTTAAGGACGCGCAGAACGTGTTTTTTATAAAATGTTATGGGTATGCCGTGTGTGATCCGATGCATCAATGGCGCCCATGTTAAAATCATTTCCCCGAGAACAGGGAACGACAAAAGTACAAACAAAAATCAAAACACGTAAGAAGTAAAGAACTAGTATCTTACCTTTAATTATCCTTTAAAATCCATCTAATAATCCATTTAACTCAATAATTGACGATTTTGCATCTAGGGTCTTTAATAATTATTTTAGCATAGTTAAATAAAGACCCTTATGCCATTCTATCACTTTATTCAAATGAGTTTATGAACGCGATAAACTTTCTTCTTCGTCACACGCTACGTCATGTACTCTACATTACTGCTGTTCAAATGAACCGGAGCAGTTTATCTAATAATAGCCGTTGGTAAACTCGGTTGCATTTGCAGATTTCTGCATACAAACATAATTATGTTTAAACTTGCACAATGTTTTATTTATCTATGGTAAATGCCCTTATTGTACGAGAAAATAATTTAATATATAAATACACAAAGAATGGAAAACATTCCAGTACACAACAGATAAATAAGTAGAAAATACCCGTGTACAAAATGGGACGTTCCCAATTCCAGTGTGGTGCTATTTTTACCATCTTATACTTTACACAGCTCTATGCCTAACGTGAATTAAATAGGAAAGCAAACATAGCAGATTATTCATGAACTGTGCGATATGTGTATGGCTTGTTGTACATTCTTAATATTTAAGTTAAATGTCAAAAGTATATGCTTTGGTTATAAGCAATGCACATTACACGAAATAAGGAAAATGTGATCAATTGACAATTCAGATATGTCGACATACAGTACATGTAGAAAAAATGTGAAATAAGTCGCGTTTATAATAAATCGTCAAAAAAATGAGGAAAATGACGCAACAAGTATGCCATTTTATGACGCCATCAATCAGCTGATTCATTATACGGATGGCGAAAAATTATGTCATATGACTAGTTTTAAAGGTTGAAGGTCGTATAATTTTGAAGCTTAAGTTTTGTCGACTTTGTTATAAATAAAAAAATAACAAAACAAAAATCGTGTAATTTCATATTTTATTTCAACATTTCTTTTGGTGAATATGTCAGATATATGTTTTTCTGCAAAATGTGCACATTTTCTTCTAATGGGTGACCTTAAAATTCGATCAATGAACCAAACAATATCGACCTAATTTTAGCGCATATCGCATGACGTCATTTAAAAAGTAGTCCGTGCACGCGACAGGTATATTCCACAGTGTTGAATACAAGCAAGTATATCCCACAACGTGTTATACCGTCAATGTCGCTGTGAAAATGGGATAAAAATAAACACTTACTGTGTAACTGCTAGCTCGATTATACGTGTGTTATATTAATAGTAATCACCCTGTGTTTTGTGCAAACATTTTCCTAATTCGATTTGTGTTCAGTTCTCCTGCTGCATTAATTATCGACTGTCATCTACCCGGTACGTCAAACGCGATGTTAAACAGCAGCGCCAATTAAAGGGGCCGTCCAACAGTTTAGTAAGTAAGTAAGTCCAACAGATTGGTAAATAGACAAAATTAAACAAAAAAAGATGTTTCAGAGTCGCAAATTTTCGTTTTTGTTATGATATCTTTGAGGAAATAGTAATACTGACCATTTACCGTGCTCTTAAATATCCATTATATGCATCTTTTTGTCCTGCGACGCGAACCGATTGAATAATTTGGAAAGTTCTGCTGTTGTAGTTATATTTTGGGAAACTAAGAGGATTGCTTATATATGTAAAAAAATACATCCGCATAAAGCTTGAGCTTGGATGGTCGAGAGGTCTTGGCGGGATACTTTTTACTCCAGGACTCCAGTGGCAGTGGTTCGAGCCCTGTTGAGGGTTACTTTTTTCCTTTTTTTAAATTATATTCTTGTTTTTTTACTGGAGATTTTAGGTCAAATGTTTAAATTTATTAATATAAAGCATTTAATGACATGCTTCAATACATGCCAAAATCTGTTGGACGGCCCCTTCTGAATCATTCATCCAGGAACATAGCTGTACTATGACATTTTAATACATTGCAAAAGTATCATATTAATACAAACATTTGAATTAAATTACAGTGGGCAAAAAAGAAAGATTCGCCATAGAAAATAAAGTTTTTTTTCACGTCACAATATTTAGTCTCACATATCGTTATAGACGATTTAATTCTAAACAAATTAGTTGTCGTAAACGTACACTTTTCTAACGCAACACTTTTCAAACTTGAATATCTCAGTCATGGGTAAATAAAAATGATCCAAACGTGTACATGTGATCATTTGACTTTATTTGACTTATTGTCGCCTTCCTATGTGGATGGTTACACTAACAACATCGTCTTACTGTCGAGTAACACGAATAAAATCAACCCATTCATAGGGGATTAAACTAACAGGATTCGGATTTCCGTACAATTGCTGGTTGCCTATTTTGGCTTTCAAAGACAATTTCCAGAAATACTGAAATTGTCTTTACAAATCCAATGAACTAAACGTGATTACGCCTTTTTAAGCGTTTGTACGTCGCTAAGACTGCGTTACTACGCCTTTTTAGCGTTTGTACGCCTTTGAAATTGGCGTTATTACTCACTTTTTAACGTTTGTACGCCTTTTTTAGCGTTATAACGCCTTTAAGTTTAGCGTTATTACGCCTTTTCCAGCGTTTGTACGCCTTTTAGTCTGCGTTATAACGCCTTTAAAGTAGGATTTCTATACGTATACGTCCATTTCGATAAACGCGATTATTTTTAAGTTTTAAAGCGCAAAAAAGACGGATTTCTACCTTGTAACCACCAGATATATTCTTATTGGCATATATACAATTAAATCTATAGCCTAGTTAGCAAGTATTTTATTATTTTTTCAAACGGTACCGCTTTTAAAACCGAAAGTAGGATTTCTAGACGCATACGTCCATTTCAACAAACGCGATTATTTTTTAGCGCAAAAATGACTGATTTTAACCTTGTAACCACCAAATATATTCTAATTGGCATAGATAAAATATGTTTCTTATTATATTATATTTACTTTCATTTCAAGGTGTGTGGGTTTAAGTTTGGTGTGGCTTTAAGTTTGGCGTTATTACGCCTTTTTAAGCGTTATTACGCCTTTATTAGCGTTTGTTTGCGTTGTTACGTGTTTGTTTGCGTAGTAATGCCTTTTTTTCGCGTTATTACGACCTCGATATTTTTTTTAACTTTTAAGTGGTTCTAATAGGCTTTCGTATACTAGCACTATCATATCATAAGTACTTTCCTTTTCACCCCATGAAACGTATTTCAACGGTGTCAGTGCTTGAAAATGGCATATAAAGTAAGTAAGTTCACGTGTGACCCAATTCGCCCACACAAGGATATATATTTGCTCCAAACATCATAATTTGTATTATATAAGGGGTCCTTTTTATTTACTGGCTTTGGTGTATGCACTTACAATGTTCGATTCTTTTCTTATCTCTACATTTTCAATAAAATAATATTCAAATAAATGTGTTGTTAGAAACGCCATGCTCAATCAATACTTTGTTATATCGAACTCATTATTTATTGTTGTCGTTAAATTGCCCTTTCTTTTGCGAAACTACAACTTGAGAGACAACGAATAAGCCGCCTTTGAGATGCTGAAATCTGTCCATTCTGCGTCCGCCTATTCCAAATTCGACAATTACGCCTGAATGATTATTAATTGTTTTTAAAGTTGAACATGATCAATATTGAGTAGTCAGAATTTGATATCCTATCAATCGCACAAACATATGCCATGTATTATATTGATCCTTCTTTTTCAAATCGATCCACAGCTTGTTAATGTTTAGTTTGTGGCACGCTGAAGCGTAACTGCAAACTATTAGTAAACAAAGAAGGTTCAACACACACCCTGTTTTTGTGTCATACTTCACTGGTTCGCTTTTGTTGCTATTTCATGTACTTTTTGCTGGATTGCGTCAGCTGCTTGAATTGAACGCACCTGAACGCTCTCTGGCGGCTTTGTTTGTTATTATGACTATGGCCGTTTTTATCTTAATGTTTTATTAAATATAGATATACCGGTACACTGGTGTGTGTTAAAGCGCAGCTGCTTGTCGTACAGTACAATACATAGTTGTAGTATAGTTGTAGTCATATTAGAAGCGCTATCATAAATATATCAATGAACAGTTTATTGAAAGACATTCGCGCCAATAGATCTACCGGTAGCTATAGTGAACACGCTATCAATTTACATTAAGTCGTCATTTCAAGTAAAACAGTAAAACACGTATGTCAGTTCTGTCGCTATTTCGTAAGAACTTTGTTAGGTGAAGTACACTGATATGTTTCATTCGCATATTTACTATTCAATATAAAGAGACACAAAAGAGTAAGGCTGAACACTACTAGTGTTACTTCCTGCATTAGCATGTTCACTTATGATGCAATCATAACGGTGTATGGTGGGCTGCACGAGTAGCCTCGTGAAAGTCATATCAAATGTAGTATCACCTATTATTAACTGATTTAATATATTCTATATATATTATAAGTTTCGCATGATCATTTTCAATTCATCAATAGTATGTATTTGCCGTTCTATTGTGTATCCAAGCATATGAAGAATACAATTTTGGCCAATGCTCGTGTGGTTTAAGTGTTATGTTTCAGAACTCCAGATTGGGATGATCATTTTCTCTATAATCAACGTTACTTGAAATTTGATCATTGATTTTAGAATGACAATAAACAAACATAATAAAAATACTGCGTGCAGAAATAGGTCGCCCTGTACCTTTACCCCCCCCCCCCCCCCACATCCCGCACTTTTGTGTAGTCAGGCTTAATCCCTATCAAACACACGATTTAATATACCGGTACGCTCTCTGAGTGGTCTAGTGGAAGAGTGTCTGATTTTCTCTTATAGTCCCAGGGTTCGAATCCTGATTTAATAATTATTTTAGAATGTTTCAAGTTATAAAGTTGTGTTATTAAATACATTTAATTTCATTGTTCAAGCATTCAAAAACATGAGAACACACCCCTTTATACAACTTTTTAAGAAAGTGGGGCGAATATTGTTTCATTGATAATTTCAATATTTTGCCATTCACAAATACAATGACATTTTATTTGAATACATGTATATAATACAACTATCATGGCAACATATGTTCAGTAGTCTTTGCCATTCGAAACAATGTTAATAACTATATTATAAACATTGTGGCAACATATGTAAACAGCCATATAGATGAAAATATTACATTTTGAACTGCCGACAAACAGCATGAAATAGATTGCATAAATGGCTCACCATACTTCTCTGGTTAAAAGGTTTCCCGCTGATTCTGATGATCTCTTCTTTCTGAAAACACGCGGGTAAAAAAGACCACGTGTGGCGGGTAACAGTGGACGATTTATAAACAGCGGATTACCGGTAAATAAGAATACACGGTAACTGGTATTATTGTATTATATTAGTTACAGTAGCTTAGTATTTTTGAACTCATATATGTACTTGCAGACACTTATTTTGTAGCGTTGTGAAGTCGAGTACAGCTATTGTTGATATTGATGATGCAATACGGTTATCGTAAGGAGGGGCAGCTGGGACTTGGATTATTGCAACTAAGAGAAATCGTTTACATACTTTCATATTTATGAATAAAATCACATATCGGTAATCCATATTTACGAACACAACTGTAATGTTTGAATTAGTTTTAAATGGTTGTAAGAATACTGGTCATGTACGTAATTCCGGCCACTTTTGGGACTATTTAAGAAAAATCTTTAGTGTTAGGCAACTGGTTGAAACTAAACTTCACATATATAATCCTGGGTTCAAAACTCACCTGGCATGAAAATTTGAATAGAATTCGATCGGTGAATGTTACTTAATGAACAGAAGATGATGACATGTAAACTATCCATTTTCGTAGGTTAAATGTACCTAAAAAATCGGCCACTTTTCAGTTTGATCTGCAGATAAAATTACAAAGCAATATCTTTAGACAAATGTCCTCAATTTCAGAGTATTAATCAATGTTTATACTATTAAAATTTTTGACTTGAAATTTAAAATAAATGTGAAATTGTTATACCAGTTACTCCCCCTACCTATTTTAATAAATATAAACAATGGGAAGCTGCTAATTCTTTAAAAAAATACTTGTTTTTAATGGGTTTAATCAATTTTTTCAAACACAGCTAAAAAACTTAACACATTTTGTTTAAAAAGTTTGCTTCAGTGTTGATTATTAGTAAACGCTTATATATAATATTTAAACATGTAATCTAGTAATATTCTTATCAAGGGAGGTAATTCATATATCAAAAATTTATATTTAGGTTCTGATTTGTATGTTTTGAATATAATTTTTTGTACAATTAATTGGTAAAACTTTAATTAAAGTTTATTAGATAAAATTTAAATAATTTTGTCAAATATATTTGTTTTTTTATATGAATATTATTGTTGCAACTAATGATGACATCACTTTCCCCACGAGCCAAATATTTCCTGCTATATTTGTGACATTTTAACACAAAAGTTTACAATGATATGGTTCTTACATTTGCAACATATTAAGAGTAGGGATGGTTTTCATGTTGTTTTTTCTAAATAAAAACAAAATAAGTGCGTGAAGATCATGAAAATGATTTTACACAGATGGCCGATTTTTTACGTACAGGCCGGAATTACGTACATGACCAGTAAGGTAAAAAATTAACATAAATCATGCAGGCCGTGCGTCATTTTGCCAAAATGTGAACGAATTCCTTTAGTCGACAAAATACACTTAAAGTAATATATTTTTGCCCGTGGTCATTATGCCAAATGCTGAACAAATACCTTTAGTTGACACAAATATATAACTTTGTGTATATAAATATATATTATATTGTGTCTATTACATTTCGTTAAGTGTAAAATTATGAATTAGGGACTATACGGACCATGGATTTGATTAATTGATGGAGTTTTCATAACACTGTTATGTAGTAATTTTATAGTAGTAAATATGATATGAACATTTAATTATCACCATTTGAAAGATGAATGTTATATTTAACTCGTTAAGTTATTTTCAATGTGAAAGAATGGACTATAGTTTTGATCAGTTAATTACCACCAAAAGCATTGATATTGAATTTAGTTTGAATGTGAAATAGGAGTGTCATATAAACTCTTAATAAACAAATGTTTAAGTCAGTGTGTGTTTTTTTTAATTCACCATTTTGCGCATGGGGTCAGGTCCCTTAGATTGGTGACTATTTTTGACTAAAATTGGGAAATTAGTATTGTAAAACAAATGCTTTTACATTGGGAATATAAGTGTTTTTAATATTTACTAATTTTCAACATATAGAGCTGGATGAAAACTATAGGTTGAGATTAAAAAACAAAATTGGTGGTGAAAATGAGGGAACCTTCAAATGGGAATTTTTAGGGGAAAAATATTCTTTTCTCTTTTGGGAATGAGACGGAATACAGGCCCAGAATTTGAAGAGAATACAACACTGGTAACGATTTATAAGGCTAATTTTAATTTCAACATTGTGAGATGCAATAAGTTTAATTGTATAAAGAAATGTAATTGAAAGAAGTTTTGTTATTTTTAAATGTATGCATGATTTCAAGGTGCTTTCGTATACTTTGTCATTATATCGACCAAAGGTGATTTGTCCGCTTTTTCATAACTTCCAAGACCTTTGTGCTGTCTCTGTAATATATAATCTGCCAAGCGCTTATGTCGACTATGTCATATCTTCCAAGGGACTTTTGTCGACTATGTCATATCTTCCAAGGGGCTTTTGTCGACTATGTCATATCTACCAAGCCCTTATGTCGACTATGCGTTATCTACCAAGCGCTTATGTCAACTATGTCATATCTACCAAGCGCTTATGTCAACTATGTCATATCTACCAAGCGCTCATGTCAACAATGTCATATTTACCAAGCGCTTATATCGACTATGTCATATATACCAAGCGCTTATGTCGACTATGTCATATCTGCCAAGCGCTTATGTCGACTATGTAATATCTACCAACGGCTTATGTCGACTATGTCATATCTACCAAGTGCCTATGTCGACTATGTCATATCTACCAAGCGCTTATGTCGCCTATGTCATATCTACCAAGCGCTTATGTCGATTATGTCATATCAACCAAGCGCCTATGTCCACTATGTCATATCTACCAAGCGCTTATGTCGTCTATGTCATATCTACCAAGCGCATATGTCGACTATATCATATCTACAAAGCGCTTATGTCGACTATGTCATATCAACCAAGCGCCTATGTCCACTATGTCATATCTACCAAGCGCAAATGACGACTATGTCATATCTACCAAACGCTTATGCCGACTTTGTCATATCTACCAAGCGCTTATGTCGTCTATGTCATATCTACCAAGCGCTTATGTCGCCTATGTCATATCTACCAAGCGCTTATGTCGACTATTTCATATCTACCAAGCGCTTATGTCGACTATGTCATATCTACCAAGCGCTTATGCCAACTATGTCATATCTACCAAGCGCTTATGTCGACTATATTATTTCTATCAATCGCTTATGTCGACTATGTCATATCTACCAAGCGTCTATGTCGACTATGTCATATCTACCAAGTGCTTGTGACGCCAATGTCATATCTACCAAACGCTTATGTCGACTATATCATATCTACCAAGCGCTTATGTCGACTATGTCATATCAACCAAGCACCTATGTCCACCATGTCATATCTACCAAGCGCTTATGACTACTATGTCATATCTACCAAGCGCTTATGTCGACTATGTCATATCTACAAAGCGATTATGTCGCCTATGTCATATCTACCAAGCGCTTATGTCGACTATTTCATATCTACCAAGCGCTTATGTCGACTATGTCATATCTACCAAGCGCTTATGCCAACTATGTCATATCTACCAAGCGATTATGTCGACTTTATCATATCTAGTAATCGCTTATGTCGACTATGTCATATCTACCAAGCGTCTATGTCGACTATGTCATATCTACCAAGCGCTTATGACGCCAATGTCATATCTACCAAATGCTTATGTCGACTATGTCATATATATCAAGCGCTTATGTCGACTATGCCATATCTACCAAGCACTTCTGTCGACTATGTCATATCTTCCAAGTGCTTTTGTCGATTTTGTCATATCTACCAAGCCCTTATGTCAACTATGTCATATCTACCAAGCGCTTTTGTCTAGTATGTCATTTCTATTAAAGGGTTTTTTGTCCATGATGTAGTATCTACCAGTGGGCTTTGCTTCACTACTGTATGTCTTATCTACCAAGGGTTTTTGTCCACTTTGTCATATCTACCTACAGGCTTTTGTCTGCTATGTAATATATCTACTATTACGTATTGTCTTATTTTTTTAATTTCATATATCTAGTTCTGCCAATCCAATAGTCATAGCTAACAATCTCACATTTCTACAACATTTGCTTCCTTGTTAAATTTCAAAGGGGTGGGAGATTAAATTGTTTTTGAATTTGTCATAACAGGACAGATTAATTGGTCTATTAAGTTACAATAAAAATTTAGGCCGGTCACATGAATAACAAAACTGTCTTTGTACAGTTTAAATGTTACCAGTTGACCCTTTAAGCACTGACCAAATAATGGGCTCTTTCGTTGATATGATAAAAGCAGTGTTTTTGAGCCCTTGTTGATTTTGGTAGAAATTAAGAATTCATTTGGACTCCTTTGAAAACAAGAATTAATAATTACACCATTAATTACACATTTAAATTTAAGTATCTTCCAGTGAGTGAACAAACAATATATTAAACTACATGTATCACCTTTTGAAGTTCAAAAATGACAGGTTATTATGAATAATTGTCTCTTGCCTTGTAATCAGGAACACCTTAATATATGTATATCTTTTTGCTACCTTACTCTTGACAGATATTTTCTTTTTATCTGGACACATAAGACAAAGGTACTTACAGTGAACGTACAATTTCTTGTCTGTCGAGATAGCACAGTGGTTGGGTCACAGGCTTCTTACCTCAATGATACAGGTTTAATGCCCAATCTCTGTGCATTAGAGTTAGCTAGGTGGTCACCATACCAGACAGGTGGGGTTGCTGATGGGTACTCCAGTTTGCCACTGCCTACACAGACATTTTACCCTTTCCCATTCAAGAGTGAAGTGAAAATGGCTATGTGCAAACAGCATAAAACCAGATGAGCCTGCGAGTAACTCACAGTATGTTCAGGTTTTATGCTGTTTGCTGCTCATCAGTATCTCAGGGTTGGAAATGAAGCCTTTAAAATTGAATCCAGTAAGAACGGTCTTTAATTAAATGTAACTTTCTAAAGCACTACAAATGCGGCAAAATATTATGTTTCTAAGAGGTAAAGGGTTAAAGACATTAGTTTGTTTCTGATATTGTACATTACACAGAAACATGTTTGTTATTCCAGACACTTTCAGCCATGACAAAGGTCACAGTGGTAAATCTACCAGACATGGGTGCCCAGGAGGTCTACCATCCATGTGACAATGAGGAGAAAGGCGGGAAGATTGCATTTAACTCCCCTCCTTCCTTAGATGATATTGACAACTCTGATGTGTTTAACCCCCCTGCCTGTGTAGATGTTCATGACAAGTCTCATTATGTCCTTGTTTTAAAGGATGGTATGTTAACTTTAGTATCAGTTCAGTTTTTTATCAAGAGAACACGTTTTTTAACTGCAATTCTCTGAAAGTTTCTTCAATTATTTATAATTAGCTGTGTTGATAATTATATCTGTATACAGATGCTTTCATTTGACCTGCAACTCTGGTTGTTGACGTTCAGAATAATTGATTTTAATGCACAAGTATTGAAATGTTTTCGGGATGTTGACTAGCAATTTTTTGTTTCAATGAATCAAATTAAGTTCATGAATATTTGCGTAATGTGTAAATTGTTGTCAATAGGAAAACCGCAAAAAACTGTGTATTCCAATTTTTTTAATAGGGCAAAGTTTCCAAGGTTTTGATAAAAAAATAAATATATAATGGATCGGATGTATGTATGAATGAATATCTTCCACCAATTCTTAGTGATTCTCTACAACTATATTGTTATACCAACATCAGTGGTCAGGGGTTTTTTTTAGAGAAAGGGGAAGACGCTGGACGCTGGGTGAAAGGGGAAAAAAAGAGTGCGAAAGAGAGATATTAGGGGAAAAAATAAAAACTGTTCATTTCAATGTCTTTAACTCATCAAAAGAGACTTGTCTCTGTCCTTTTTGTTCTTAAACACATTTAACAGGTATTAAAGTCAAAGTCCTTAATAAAGTTGCAGGTGTAGATCTAATAATGGGAAATGTTTTCAACTATATTTTTGTACTGGGGCCGGGGGACGATGTCAATTTTGTGATTTCAATTTCATGATGAATGGGTTGACGATCTTGATTTGCTACAGTATTGGAAGGGAAAGGAGCGGCAGCTGCCGATTGTCTACTTTCACTTTCACAATGTTCGATGTTGATTACCTCGGAATCCTGCTGGGTTATAACGGTTTTCGATGATTCTTTCTTAAAAAATGCCTCGATGCGTTCAGTATCTTCCAAGTTCGAATGTTTTATTTTGTTTGTGTAAGAACGCTAATTGTGAGACATTTTTTTCTGTTTTCACGTTTATACATCGGCTTGCACATAGCCCGGATGAAAATTCGACTGGTTTCCGGTATTTAATTGACGAAACACCCTTCTCGCGCAAGACCGGTATCCAGTAAAATAGTCACATGATTATTACGATTAGTTGCCCAGTTTACATGACGTTATTTAAGAGCTATATTTAGAATAACTGGGATTCCCAGATGTTGTGTGTTCGTCTGGAGAGAGAGAGCGCGAATTCGTTGTATAGTCAACATCCGTATTCTCGCGGTATCCCTATTTCCGCGGTATTTCGGTTGCGCCCCTTTAGTGTTGTTTACCTGTTAGATTTGGTGACCCAATTTCTTTTGCCGTCAGAAAACAATATTTTCAGTCATAATGAGCAATATTTTGGTAAGTCGGATTGTTATCCGTGAGAAATACATTTTTTCCACCAAATTAAACAATATTCACATTCAATTTTTCAGTATTTCAGCTTTTTACAACTTGTTGCACATCGTCTGCTCGCATTTTCCCGATCTCACTAATATGCAAATTTTACAAGCTCCGCCCACATGACAAAGGTTACACAACACATTTTAAAGATTAGGCCTTAAACCACTTAATTTTATACGGTAGGATGAACCTGAATGATCATGAGGGTTGGGTCTTCAAGGTGCAACGATCAATTATCAATGATGATTTATGCATGTAGACAAAGTTTTCCACCAAAACTAATAGACTTTCCTGATGAGAAGTTGATCTTATTGGGACAATATGATATTTATAAACATTGGGTGCATCTGAAACAGTGTACACATGTTAAAATGCTCAGAAGAGGAAGCCCCTTGAGGTGCATGCGTTGTCCAGAGGAGTAGCATTATGACTGTTGTGCAGTTCAAACGATTGTTAAACTACTTATGTTCATTTTAAATCAAATTTAATCTTTAATCATTAATGTTACTATTACAAAGTTAAGCTTCAGTGCAGATATCATGTTTTAACTGTGATTTAGTGACGTAAAGCCTGTTGACATACTTACCGCGAGAATATGAATATGGCGTCTCGTACGCATCAGTGAACAGTATGGTGTATTAACTGCTTGGTACGAAATAAAACATTATTTATATAAATGAAAATTAGATGGATATCAGCAGAAAAGTAGTTTATCTTCGCAAAGGAGTCCATAATTTATAAATTAAGTATTTATTTCAATATTTTTTTTTTATTTGAACGTTAAGTAACGCGAGAATACGGATGACCAGTATACATGGTGCAAATTGGATAATTGTCGAATGCCCCAAGGAAAAATAAACATTTCTTTGAGAGAAAATATTATATTTTGGTGAAAAATGATATTTTTGGTGGGGAAATTGTATTTTAAGGGGAAAAATTCTGGTAGGGGAAGACGCCGAATATCGGCGTCACTTTCTTAGTAAAAAAAACCCTGGTGGTAAATTACTTCTTTAAGGAGTTTTAAATACATTGGCCCCTAAATGAAAGTAGGTCAAAATCTTTGCATGAAGAGAAAGGTTAAGTGTTTATGTTTTCAAAGATCAAATGGGCTGTCCAAAACTAAGATAAAACACATGAATAAGAATGGCCTTGTTTCAAATTCTCAAACCTGTTTAGTAAATACTGGACATATTTCTATTGTCAGATTTTGTATACTTTTATTGTAAGGATGAGACTGATCAACAGTGTTGTAGAAAACATTATTAAAATCATAATCAACGACTTGCTGTATATTTTTGTGATATTTTGGAAATCACAGACTTTGATAAGCTATTATTTATGCCTAAACTGTTGTCTTATTGTTATACAGACCCTGATACACCTAGTGTTGAATCAGACGACTCCAGTGAAACCTCCGGAGCGTTCATGAATGTTTTTAGAAATGTTGTGGAAGTGCACACATACATAGATAACTGCATCACCAGGCACAAAAGGTTGCTGGGATATGTAAGTCACCTTTGACCTTGACATCCCCCCTTTGTAGAAGAGGGGGTACCGGTATATTGTTTTGCTCTATGTTGGTCTGTTGGTCAGTCTGTCTGTTGGTACACCAATTTGTTTCCGATCAATAACTTGGGAACAGGATGATCAATTGGCGTGATACTTCCCATGTGCCTTGGCCTTTGCCAGTAGATGACCCCTATTGAAACTGGGGTCACAAGGTCAAAGGTATCTGTCACGCTTAGAGTGAAAATTGTTTCAGATCAATAACTTGTAAACGGAGGGACTGATTGGCTTGATACTTCCCATGTGCATTGGAGTTGGACAGTGATGGACCCTTTTGAAATTGGGGTCATTTGGTCAAAGGTCACGGTCACTGTGGCACTAAGTGTAAAATAGTTTCAGATCAATAACTCGTCAACTGATTCACTGATTGGCTTGATACTTCCCATGTGCATTGGCCTTTGACATTAGATGACCCCTATTCAAATTGGGTTCATTATATTAAAGGTCAAGGTCACTGTCACAATAAGTGTGAAAATCGTTTCTGATTGGGAATAAATAAGATACTTTTAACACATCAAAGGTTCCCTACATAGCACTCAAATATTCCAGCCCTAAGTTATAAGTTATCATAATTATAAAACAACCTTTACGTTTCTTGTTTACTGTATAGCACATTAGGTGGAATTGTCAGTTATCTGTTGCTATTTTCTTTCCAGATATGTATTGCTATAGTGACACTGGCGGCTGCTGCTTACTTCATAGCAGCCCTTGTCATCCATAATCGCCAGGAGACCCCCAGTCTCCGCCCCTTGGTCACCCTGGCGGTTGCCATAGTGACATGCCTAGTAGTGTGGCTGGTGAAGTCAAAGTGTGGCAGGCAGATACAGAGATTGACGATGAGGCTTAGACAGATATTCAATAAGAAAGTGATGAAGGTTTTCAACATGTAAGTCAATAGTTTTCACGCCAAACCATTTAAGGAAATTGATTTCAATGCACATTTGAGGACCAATACACAACCGCCATAATTATTGCATAAACATAAATTTACTTTCTAAATCAATGTGGCTATTGCAGAAGTAATATCTATCAAAGTACTTTTGTTTTTATTCCCACCAACCAAAAAAGGTATGAAGTTCAAGATACAAAACAGGTAACAAGTTCAGTTACACATCATTATATGAAAATTTTCTACAAAATCACAAAGTAAATACAATTATCAGAAAAACATGACTTTGTGACTCACTGTGTAACCTCTACTTTGCTCTGTCCCCAGGGTGATTGCACTAGTAGCATTCAGGTGTAACCTTTATATTGCTCTGTCCCCAGGGTGATTGCACTAGTTGCATTCAGTGGAATCCTCTGTGTCCTTGTCTTCACCTGCGTTCAGTCGCCTGGCAACCTGTTTTCCCTCCTGGGGTTTGGAATCTTCGTGCTGTTTCTATGGTTCCTGTCAGAACATCCAACCAAGGTATGTTTTAACAAATACTGGAGTGTCTGTTGTGTGTTTGGTTAAGTCATGGACTGAACAACATATTGTTTTTAAGTTAACCCTTTACCACTTAGATATGTATTTAGATGCATTTGCTGTTCCGAAGAAAATTTAATTTAATTAAAGAATTTTCTTACTAGATTCAAGTTTTAAAGGCTTCATTTCCAACCCTTAGATACTGATGAGCAGCAAACAGCATAAAACCTGAACAGACTGCGAGTTACTGCCCTGGGTTTATGCTGTTAGCACATAGCCATTTTCACTTTGCATGAGTGGGAAAGGGTTAAATTGTTTAATGTCATTTTATGCCCAAGACATCTTAATACAATAAGTGATTTTCTTGTTGGACCTTCTGTCTATCAGTGGGCTTCAGGTCAAGTTAATTTTACCATTCTATCAAGAACCAACAGCAATCTCTACAACTCTTTGATTCATGCATCGTTATTGTTTTATTACTAACCATTCACTATCCCCCCATATCATCAAACCTCTCTATGATCTTCATCTAATATGGCAATCATTCAAATAGGCAATCTGTTGCTTTGTTTAATTTTGTTGCTTAGTGTAATTGTGTTGCTTAGTTTAATTGTGTTGCTTAGTTTAATTGTGTTGCTTAGTTTAATTGTGTTGCTTAGTTTAATTGTGTTGCTTAGTTTAATTGTGTTGCTTAGTTTAATTGTGTTGCTTAGTTTAATTGTGTTGCTTAGTCAGAGCTCCAGATAACTTTTCTGAGTAATTGGGTAAATACCCAATACTTTTAAGTTCAATGGGTAGTTTCATTTTCAATTGGGTACAAAAAAAGACGGTACCCTCTACTTTAATTGACAATTGGGTATTTTTGTATTAAAATTGGCTATTTTCATTGTCTTAAATGCTCAAATGCTTACCTGACTGAGCTGGTTGAAATTCCACTCTTAATTGATTAGTTTCAGAGATCTTGTGTAATTATGTAGATGTATCCATAATATAGAGTCTTGATTTAAAAAACGTTTGACGATTTTTTTCCATCAGTTTTCTTACAATGTAAGCACTTTCAGAGCTTGCCTCCGACAAAATATCATCAAGAGTTAGTTTCACTATATTTTCCTCTTCTGATTGTGTGTTGCTGGTGGTTAAATAACTTAAAATTGAGTTTGTTTGTGCCTCGGATGCCATGTTTCCCTTTTTATGGCCTCGTGGTTTCGACATTTTCACAATAATAACACGTAGTTACATAGACGCTGAAGGTTATACTGAAAGCGCTTGGACGAAGCGGAAAGAATCCGGGTATTTCGGACCCGGGTATTTCCGGGACAAATTTACTCGTTGTGCAGAGGAAAAATACGATATGCGTAATCGGCAATTTCAATTGGGTTTCGGTACGCAGAGTTTTATTTTTCTATGCATAATCTGCAATTTTACATTGGTTATTTACGCAAATACGCACTTTATCTTTAGCTCTGTTAGTTTATTTTGTTGCTTAGTTTAATTTTGTTGCTTAGTTTAATTTTGTTGCTTAGTTTAATTGTATTGTTAACTTAAGCAGAAATACTTATTGCAACATCTTTTTCATACTTACACAGTATTGCTCACTACCATGCCAAATCCACTACCTTACCTCACTTTGAGGTTGATCTCAATTAGACTTAAATTAGACTTAAAATGTTTGAAATGCACTTTTTCTTCCTTTACCAATTTGGCGTGGGGGAATTTCAAAACACAGAAACTTAAAAAAAAAAGATTTTACAAGGATATGACCTGTTTGATCACAAATTGATGCCACATTGAATGTGCTAAAATAATGGTACACTTTATTATGCCCCCCTTCGAAGAAGAGGGGATATATTGTTTTGCACATGTCAGTCGGTCTGTCTGTCGGTCCGTCCACCAGATGGTTTCCGGATGATAACTCAAGAACGCTTAGGCCTAGGATCATGAAACTTCATAGGTACATTGATCATGACTGGCAGATGACCCTATTGATTTTCAGGTCACTAGGTCAAAGGTCAAGATCACAGTGACTCGAAATAGTAAAATGGTTTCCGGATGATAACTCAAGAATGCTTATGCCTAGGATCATAAAACTTCATAAGTACATTGATCATGACTGACAGATGACCCCTATTGATTTTCAGGTCACTAGGTCAAAGGTCAAGGTCACTGTGACTCGATAAAGTAAAATGGTTTCCGGATGATAACTCAAGAATGCTTACGCCTAGGATCATGAAATTTCATAGTTACATTGATCATGACTGGCAGATGAACCCTATACATTTTCAGGTCACTAGGTCAAAGGTCAAGGTCACAGTGACTCGAAACAGTAAAATGCTTTCCTGATGATAAATCATGGATAATTAGGCCTAGGAACATGAAACTTCATAGGTACATTGATCACATTCTGGTCAGTAGGTCAAAGGTCAAGGTCACAGTGACCAATAAAATATTTACACAATGGCTTCAACTACAATTGACAGCCCATGTGGGGGGCATGATGTTTTACAAAAGCCCTTGTTTTTATTTATTTTTAGCTCACCTGATTTCTCAGGTGAGCTTTTGTGACCAGTCTTTGTCTGTCGTATGTCTGTCCGTTTGTCCGTTAATATTTGCTCGTAAACACTCTAGAGGCCACATTTCTTGTCCCATCTTCATGAAACTTGGTCAGAAGCTTTGTCCCAATGAAATCTCGGCCGAGTTTGAAACTGGGTTGTGCCGGGTCAAAAACTTGGTCACTAGGTCAAAAAAAAGAAAAACCTTGTAAACACTGTAGAAGTCACATTTCATGCCCAATCTTCATGTTACTTTGTCAAAATGTTTGTCTTAATGATATGTTGGTTGAGTTCAAAAGTGGTTTTGATCCGTTGAAAAACATGGGCGGGGCAGTTTTCCTTATTCGGCTTTAGAGAAACCGTGTAAACACTCTAGAAGTCACAATTTTTGCCCAAACATCATGAAAGTTGGTCAAAACATTGGTTCAATTGATGTCTCAGATGAGTTCGAAAATGATTAGATCGGTGAAAAAACATGGCCGCCAGTGGGCGGGGCATTTTTCTCTATATGTATATAGTGGCAGTTTTCCCTATTTGGCTATAGAGAAACCTTGTAAACACTCTAGAAGTCACAATTTTTGCCCAATCATCATGAAAGTTGGTCAAAACATTGGTTTTATTGATATCTCGGACGAGTATGAAAATGGACGGGATCGGTGAAAAAACATGGCCGCCAGTGGGCAGGGCATTTTTCTCAATATGTATATAGTTAAAACATGTGAACACAGTAGAAGTCACATTTTTAGCCTAATCTTTATGAAATTTGCTTAGAACATTTGTTTCCTTGATACGAGAGTTGACTTAAAAAATGGTTCCGGTCAGTTGAATAACATGGCTGCTGGGAGGGGGGCAGTTTTCTCATCATTATGCCCCCCCCCCCCCCCCTTTCGAAGAAGAGGGGGTATATTGTTTTGCTCATGTCGGTTCGTCCGTCCACCAGATGGTTTCCAGATGATAACTGAAGAGCACTTATGCCAAGGATCATGAAACTTCATAGGTACATTGATCATGACTCACAGATGACCCCTATTGATTTTCAGGTCACTAGGTCAAAGGTCAAGGTCATGATGACCCGAAATAGTAAAATGGTTTCCGGATGATCACTAAAGAACACATATGCCAAGGGTCATGAAACTTCATAGATACATTGATCATGACCTGCAGATGACCCCTATTGATTTTCAGGTCACTTGGTCAAGGTCACGGTGACCCAAAGCAGTAAAATGGTTTCCAGATGATAACTCAAGAACGCTTATGCCTAGGATCATGAAACTTCAGAGATACATTGATCATGACTCGCAGATAACCCCTATTGATTTTCAGGTCACTAGGTCAAAGGTCAAGGTCACGTTGACCCGAAATAGTAAAATGGTTTCCGGATGATAACTCAAGAACGCTTAGGCCTAGGATCATGAAACTTCATAGGAAGATTGATCATAACTCGTAGATGACCCCTATTAATTTTCAGGTCACTAGTTCAAAGGTCAAGGTCATGATGATCCGAAATAGTAAAATGGTTTCCAGATGATAACTCAAGAATGCTTACGCCTAGGATCATGAAACTTCATAGGTACCTTGATCATGACACGAAGATGACTCCTACTGATTTTCAGGTCACTAGGTCAAAGGTCAAGGTCACGGTGACCTGAAATAGTAAAATGGTTTCTGGATGATAACTCAAGAACGCTTATGCCTAGGATCATGAAACTTCATAGGTACAATGATCATGACTCGCAGATGACCGCTATTGATTTTCAGGTCACTCGGTCAAAGGTCAAGGTCACAGTGCCAAAAAACGTATTCACACAATGGCTGTCAAGGTCATGGTGACTCAACTTAGAAAAATGGTTTCCGGATGATTACTCAAGAATGCTTACGCCTAGGATCATGAAACTTCATAGGTACATTGATCATGACTCGCAGATGAAATAACGATGAAACTTGACCAGGATGTTTGTCTGGACAATATCTAGGTCAAGTTTGACATTTGGTAAAGATTGAATCAACTGACTCCTCTCAGGTGAGTGAACTAGGGCCATCTTGGCCCTATTGTTTTATATGGTCAGATCAACTGCCGTTGGAACCCTTATTGTATTCTATGTATTTATAAAATGAAATGTTTAATAATTTCATTTAAAACCAGGTTTTCAGAAGGAAAAAACTGGTTATAAACTTGGCAAATGTCGGCGGGCTGGCGGGCGGAACAAGCTTGTCCGGGCCATAACGTTGTCGTTCATTGTGACATTGTAAAATCATTTGGCACATTTGTTCACCATCATTAGACGGTGTGTCGCGCGAAAGAGTTACGTCGATATCTCCAAGTTCAAGGTCACACTTTGAGTTCAAAGGTCAAAAATGGCCATAAATGAGCTTGATACGGGCCATAACTATGTCATTCATTGTGAGATTTTAAAATCATTTGCCACATTTGTTTTCCATCATGGGACGGTGTGTCGCACAAAAGAATTACGTCAACATCTCCTAGGTCGCCACGACTAAAAATATATCTATTTTGAAACAAAGGGGGTTAATTATAAACAATCAGTTCAGTTTGAGTTGTCTCCCTTTATCATACTTTTTTTTCACATTGAAAAACTGGTTTTGTGACAATGTTGTCCCTTGTTTTCCTTGTTGTTCTGTTGTTTTACATAACTTTTTGTCCACAGGTAAACTGGAGGCCCGTTTTGGCTGGATTCTGTCTGCAATTTTACCTGGCCTTGCTTATCTTACGCTGGAATTTTGGGCGGAGCCTATTTGAGTGGGTGGGGCAATGCATGCAGAAATTCCTCAACTTTGCAGATTCAGGCTCAGCATTTGTGTTTGGACAAAACTTCAAGGAACACATGTTTGCCTTCAAGGTACTGGTATATATTGTACAATTAGTATATTCAAACTTCAAAAAATGATCTAGCAGCATTACAAATTAATAATTAAAGATTATACAAGTGGTTGTAATTCTTTACATTTATTGGGAAAAGGTGGGCTGGCTAATTCAGTTGGTCGAGTTTTGAACTACAAATCCAAGGTCTCAGATTCTTTTCCTGGCCTTGCCACTTAGCATGGGTGGGTATTGGTCATGACATTACTTCTACAGCCATTCACCTCTACCTTTCGTTTAAGTAGAGTAGTTGTCTATTACTGGCAAAAGTGTGTGCACTTTCTACAGGTAAACCAGCTTGCTGAGGACTTTGAGCTTTCACCATTATACATGATTGACAGAAATCCAGTGAACAAATACAAACAAAGATTGAATCAAAAATAAGTGTTTTAAAGAAGTTTCTCAGCCTTTCTACTGATCGAGTTCAAACCAAATTGTCATACTATAAATATTAGAACAATGCAACAAAGCTGTGAAACTGGTATTAAGATGTGTCTTGTTTTTTTCCAGGTTCTGCCAGTGATTGTGTTTTTTAGCTGCACAATCAACGTACTGTACTACATGGGTGCCATGCAGCAGCTGATGAGTAAAATTGGCTGGGTACTGCAGAAAGTGCTGGGAACCACTGCCCCGGAGTCACTTTGTGTGGCTGGAAATATATTCATTGGAATGGTGAGTGCACTATAGTCTACTGGGTTTGTGTTCTATGTACTTGTGAGTAATTGCATTTGGGCCGTGCTCTGTGAAAAGGGTGTTTAATGCATGTGCACTTTCTGCTTTTATGATATTTTTCGTTTCAAGAAAGTTTCCTCGATCAAAAATCTAGTATAGGCAGAAAGTGTTGTCCCTGATTAGCCTGTGCCGACATCACTGGCCAATCTTGGCCGATACTTTACGCACATGCATTAAACCCCCTTTTCACAGAGTGCGGCTCATTTTTATTTTGCAATTGAGTGCTGTTATGTCAGATAAGAGTGCTCCTTTGTTCGGTGCATGAGTGCATTTTGATCTTGGGAGTGGGTTGCGCTGTAGTCAGCTGAGTGGGTTTGCTCCCTTAGATTGGCTAGGCAGAGCACCTGAGTAAAGTTGTTTGGGAATCTTTCAATAATTTTTGATAAATTGTATTTTAAAGTATTGTAACATTAAATAATCATTTTGCAGATACATTATTATAATTATTCATGTTATTGAGGTAATAGAACACACACAAAGATTTGTTGAAATGGTAATAAGGGAAGTAATCGCTTTATTAAATTGATTTAAGAGGAGCATCATTTACCTCCCATGTTAGGAAATAATTTAAGCCAAATAAGAAAAATAATATCGGTTTGGAGAGCCACTGAGTATCTCTGAAAGGTCCACATAGAATTGTTAAAAGTTCACTTCACAATTATGTGGTATTGCTAACTTAACACTTGTGAACCAAAGTAGCATATTATTTATTCTACTCTACATTATTTCCTATATTTTACTTACTTAGAATGTAAAATAGACATGTTTATGTATACTTACATAGAGAATACTAGGTTAGCGTTGAATACAGTGAAGTTTATGTTGCGAGGCTTAGAACGCCGGAAGCCCGAGCTTTGGCGATCATGATTCTATTTATCCCATTTGATTTTTTTCAACGTGACATTTAACATAAATAGATCTAATAACCTTAACAATAATTTTAATTCAGTCATAAAAGCGCTTAAAATCTAACAAATGTAACCATGCGTAATGATATGCATGTATTTGTTCTGGTACGCAAAATAGTCTTTAAAAAATTCACACACAAACTGTAAAACAAGTAAAAATATCAACATATGCCTACATTCAATTTTACGCAGTATTCGAATTTTAACACATTACGACCGCGAAAAGAAGATTTTACTTTACTATAATTCATTTTATTTTCGAAAGAAAATGATCAAAATCCAATATGGCGGCGATTGCTCCTGACAAAATGCTGTCGATGTCAACATACATGTACACCATCGACGACCTAGTTCTGGCTACCATAACTTTAAATGTCGCTTTTTATGATTTTTGACTGGCACGACTTTGTACTGGTCTGTAAATACTAAATAAACTGTACGCTGAAGTTTCTTTAGCTATCGACGACCTTGACAATTTTGACGAGTAAACAGACAATTGCAGCGACTGACACTTTATTTGACAAAATATACAGGGCAATACGTTTTCCGACTTCGGACGACGAATTTAAGGACGCGCAGAACGTGTTTTATATATAATGTTATGGGTATGCCGTATGTGATCCGATGCATCAATGGCGCCCATGTTAAAATCATTTCCCCGAGAACAGGGAACGACAAAAGTACAAACAAAAATAAAAAAACACGTAAGAACTAGTATCTTACCTTTAATTATCCTTTAAAATCCATCTAATAATCCATTTTACTCAATAATTGACGATTTTGCATCTAGGGTCTTTAATAATTATTTCAGCATATTTAAATAAAGACCCTTATGCCATTCTATCACTTTATTCAAATGAGTTTATGAACGCGATAAACTTTCTTCTTCGTCACATGCTACGTCATTTACTCTACATTACTGCTGTTCAAATGAACCGGAGCAGTCTATCTAATAATAGCCGTTGGTAAACTCGGTTGCATTTGCAGATTTCTGCATACAAACATAATTATGTTTAAACTTGCACAATGTTTCATTTATCTATGGTAAATGCCCTTATTGTACGAGAAAATAATTTAATATATAAATACACAAAGAATGGAAAACATTCCAGTACACAACAGATAAATGAGTAGAAAATACCCGTGTACAAAATGGGACGTTCCCAATTCCAGTGTGGTGCTATTTTTACCATCTTATACTTTACACAGCTCTATGCCTAACGTGAATTAAATAGGACAGCAAACATAGCAGATTATTCATCAACTGTGCGATATGTGTATGGCTTGTTGTACATTCTTAATATTTAAGTTAAATGTCAAAAGTATATGGTTTGGTTATAAACAATGCACATTACACGAAATAAGGAAAATGTGAGCAATTGACAATTCAGATATGTAGGCATACAGTACATGTAGAAAACATGTGAAATAAGTCGCGTTTATAATAAATCGTCAAAAAATGGGGAAAATGATGCAATAAGTATGTCCTTTTATGAAGCCATCTATCAGCTGATTCATTATACGGATGGCGAAAAATTATGTCATATGACTAGATTTAAAGGTTGAAGCAGGGACCTATACAATTTGTTTGTATAGGTCCCTGGTTTAAGGTCGTATAATTTTGAAGCTTAAGTTTTGTGGACTTTGTTTCTTATGAAAAATCATTTAGTGGTAAATATAAATAAAAAAATAACAAAACAAAAATCGTGTAATTTTATATTTTATTTCAACATTTCTTTTGGTGAATATGTCATATATATATTTTTCTGCAAAATATGCACATTTTCTTCTAATGGGTGACCTTAAAATTCGATCAATTGACCAAACAATATCGACCTGATTTTAGCGCATATCGCATGACGTCATTTAAAAGTAGTCCGTGCACGCGACAGGTATATTCCACAGTGTTGAATACAAGCAAGTATATTCCACACTGTGTTATACCGTCAATGTCGCGGTGAAAATGGGATAAAAAGTGAAAGAGGTATAAAAGAATCACATGGAATGTTATGAGTCTGTCTGTAAGTTTGTCCATAGATACATCTTTGGCAGTTTTTCACCCAACAACATTCACAACTGCTGGCGTTGTCCATTGTGATGTGACATTGTGCCATTCTTATCATATTTCATTAAAAATTACAAATGTTATGCAACTTTTTCAACTTAGTTTTTAGATTCTCTTTAATATCAAGCTTATTATGCCCCACTTCGAAGAAGAGGGGGTATATTGTTTTGCACATGTCTGTCCGTCCGTCCACTGAATGGTTTCCGGATGATAACTCAAGAACGCTTACGCCTAGGATCATGAAACTTCATAGGTACATTGATCATGACTCGCAGATGACCCCTAATGATTTTCAGGTCACTAAGTCAAAGGTCAAGGTCACGGTGACACGAACCAGTAAAATGGTTTGCGAATGATAACTCGAGAACGCTTACGCCTAGGATCATGAAACTTCATAGGTACATTGACCATGACTCGCAGATGACCCCTATTGATTATGAGGTCACTCGGTCAAAGGTCAAGGTCACGGTGACTTGACACAGAAAAATGGTTTCCGGATGATAACTCAAGAACACTTACGCCTAGGATCATGAAACTTCATAGGTACATTGATCATGACTCGCAGATGACCCCTATTGATTTTCAGGTCACTAGGTCAAAGGTCAAGGTCACGGTGACTCGAACCAGTAAAACGGTTTCCGGATTATAACTCAAGAACACTTACGCCTAGGATCATGAAACTTCATAGGTACATTGATCATGCCTCGCAGATGACGCCTATTGATTTTCAGGTCACTAGGTCAAAGGTCAAGGTCACGGTGACATGAACCAGTAAAAAGGTTTCCAGATGATAACTCAAGAACGCTTTCGTCTAGGATCATGAAACTTCATAGGTACATTGATCATGACTTGCAGATGACCCCTATTGATTTTCAGGTCACTAAGTCAAAGGTCAAGGTCACGGTAACCCGAAATAGTAAAATGGTTTCCGGATGATAACTCAAGAACGCTTATGCCTAGGATCATGAAACTTCATAGGTACATTTATCATGACTCGCAGATGACCCCGTTTGATTTTCAGGTCACTAGTTGAAAGGTCAAGGTCACGGTGACTTGACACAGTAAAATGGTTTCCGGATGATAACTCAAGAAAGCTTACGCCTAGGATCATGAAACTTCATAGGTACTTTGATCAGTCACTGGCAGATGACCCCTATTGATTTTCAGGTCACTAGGTCAACGGTCAAGGTCACAGTGACTCGAAACAGTTAAATGGTTTCCTGATGATAACTCAAGAATAATTAGCCCTAGGATCATGAAACTTCATAGGTACATTGATCATGACTGGCAGATGACCCCTATTGATTTTCAGTTCACTAGGTCAAAGGTCAAGGTCACAGTGACAATTAACGTATTCACACAATGGCTGCCACTACAACTGACAGCCCATATGGGGGGCATGCATGTCTTACAAACAGCCCTTGTTAATTTACACTATAAGCAGATAATTAACTGTATTAATAACGTTAAACCTCTTCTCTAAAACCACACTGTAGAGTAATATTTAGTTTACAGAATTGTACAGAGATCCTCTACAAAGCTCTTTAAACCATGCTCCTTCGGGCAAAACTGGGCATTTTGGGAGAGATATTCTTAATCACTATTTTGGCAAGTTCTAGTTTGTATTGTTCCCATAACAACACTATTTTCAACATCATGCATTTTCAATAACATGTAATTGAGGAAAAAAGTTCCTTGTGAAAATCATCTTTTTTAAACCTGTGTTAAAATATATTTCATGCATACAGTGTTGAATCTGGTAACAAAGTAATTCATAATAAAGTAGTTATCATGTTTGAAAATGAAACAATATCAACATTGACATTTGACTAGCAATGAAGATTATACTTTAAGAAATGTAAATAAAGTATGAACAATGGTTTAGATTTAATCAAGCATACAGACATGTATGTATACACAAGGAAGTAAAAACAAATGTGAAGCAGAAAATTAACAATTGAAACACATTGCATGAATACAAGTTGAATTTTTATTTTTATGCAATAGTTTTGTTTTACACATCCATGAATAACTCAAATAATCATATTGTACATTCTTATACAACAATTAAAAATACATCAGTTCTTTAAAATTCATATTCTGATAAAAGTTATTTTAGATAAAATTGCACAATTATTGAAAAATATATAAAAACAAGTTTAAAATTGTTGGCCCCTTGAATTACAAGCAACATGTCCATTGTACTAAATGCGTACATTTTGGGGAAATGTGTTATTTTTTTCCTTTAATGTTCTTGCATTTTCTCACAGATACCAGACTTCTTCTGTCAGCTCAGTTCATGGTTGTGTTCGTTCAGAATTCTGTAATTGTTGGCAAAGAAACATCATCTCCTAGGTGTGAGTAAACATCCTGGGACTAGAATGATATGGGTTTGCTCTGTGAAAAGGGGGTTTAATGCATGTGTGTAAAGTGCTGTCCCAGATTAGCCTGGGAAGTCTGCACAGGCTAATCTTGAAAGAACACTTTCAGCCTAAACTGCATTTTTAATAAGGAGATACTTTCTTTAAATGAAAAATATCATAAAAGTGGACAGTGTTGTCCCTGATTAGTCTGTGCAGACTGCACAGGCTAATCTGGGACAACGCTTTACGCACTTGCATTAAACCCCATTTTTCACAGAGCACGGCCCATATTCATTAATAACTGCACTACACAACTGAGTCATGGTCTCACATGTTGGACCCATATAGAAACCTCTAAAGGATCCATCTGTTCCTGATTTGAGACAACTGGGCAAGATAGTGGCATTTGTTGGACTGTGAGGTAATCCAATATGGAACAGTGTCCCTTTACATCATATCTCTTGTGCCAGCGTTTGAGCTATACTACATTTCAAAATCTTTAGATATTAGCCCAACTGAGTGGGATTTCCAAGATTCATTTATTTGAAATTCAGTATTTTATCACAGTTTTCATACATCAAAATCTTTAGATATTAGCCCAACTGTGTGGGATTTCCAAGATTCATTAATTTGAAATTCATTATTTTATCACAGTTTTCATACATCGGTTACTAGTTCAGCTGTATGATTCATTCAGATGCCTTGCAATACCTAATGAGCTGCATATGACATGTAAATGTTTTGAACTATCTCCTTAGCTGTATTTTACATACAGATGTCTTGCATTATCTCATCATCTACCGGTTTGTACAACATACAGATGTCTTGAATTATCTCATTAGCTGTGTTGAACAATAAGATATGTTGCATTATCTCATCAGCTATGTGTTGAGTTTAGATCTCTTGCATAATCCCATCAGCTATGTGTTGAGTTTAGATCTCTTGCATAATCTCATCAGCTATGTGTTGAGATCAGATCTCTTGCATAATCTCATCAGCTATGTGTTGAGTTTAGATCTCTTGCATAATCTCATCAGCTATGTGTTGAGTTCAGATCTCTTGCATAATCTCAATAGCTATGTGTTGAGATCAGATCTCTTGCATAATCTCATCAGCTATGTGTTGAGATCAGATCTCTTGCATAATCTCATCAGCTATGTGTTGAGATCAGATCTCTTGCATAATCTCATCAGCTATGTGTTGAGATCAGATCTCTTGCATAATCTCATCAGCTATGTGTTGAGATCAGATCTCTTGCATAATCTCATCAGCTATGTGTTGAGATCAGATCTCTTGCATAATCTCATCAGCTATGTGTTGAGATCAGATCTCTTGCATAATCTCATCAGCTATGTGTTGAGTTCCGATCTCTTGCATAATCTCAATAGCTATGTGATATATTCCGATGTCTTGAACTATCTCTGTCTTGTAGTAGGGCAACATCCTGTTGTGGTAACTCTTCCCTGTCAGAGATGGGGTAGTAGCCGAGCCCTGCAGTGGGCTGTCTGTGGTTCACGTGTCGGTACATGATGTGTACTGCCAGCAGCAGACAGGCCCCTCCCCCAGCCACACACATGGCCCATCCCACGTGAAGGTCAGTGATCTGATAGTTGACCTCACCTGTGTCTGCCGCTGCATACACGAGAACTCCCAGCAACATGAAGATGCCTGCAAGGGATTTTTGAAAAATGTTAATTATTGAGCCTCAATCTGGGAAAATGGGGCTTAATGCATGACAAAGGTCGCCGTGGTGTTATGGATATGGTGTCCGCCTTGCGACCGGGACGTCACGGGTTCGATCCCCACCGTGGGAGCGTTCTTTAGATCTCCCCCAAAGACACCAAGTACTGGTTCTAGGCCCAGGAAACGGACTCGAGAGCATTTATATAAGCCTAAGGCTTTCGACGCAATCGAGCTAAAATAAATAGGTTTAAACTAATGCATGTTTGTTAAGTGTCATCCATGATTTGGAAAGTCCCCCCCCCCCCCCGGCCTACATAAGCATTCCTTATGCTTCATGACATATTTGCTTAATCCTCTATACAAATAGGGTTTGCGGCAATCATCTTATGCACTGCAAGATATTTAACACATGCATGTTTACATGGATAAAAATAATCATGGTAAATGGAAACTCCTGCTACACGAAAAACTAAAAAACGTTGGAACAAGTCTTATATTTGAATGTAACTTAGATGAAGCAATAATAAATAAAGTAAGTAAAGAAAATATATTCTTAAAAGAGATGCTTACCGCATGGCAAAACATCAAAAACCAATATAATAATTCACAAAAAAATATCCCCTTATGTCATCATGTTATATGGAACAACAAAGATATAACAATCAATAACAAATCTATATTCCTAGTAAACTGGTATAATAAGGGTGTAAAAACAATTGGCCATTTTTACAATTATCAAATAAATACATATTATACGTTTAGTGAAATGCAATACTTATATAACATAAATCCACAAGAATTTTTAAATTATTATTCACTATTATCCGCGATTCCAAACGAATATAAAACAATATTGCAAACACAAGGGATAAATACATGTACAATGCCAGAAAAAACGTTTTGTAATGTAATAGAGAATTCCAAGCAAATAAACAAAACACTTTATAGTATACAACAAAAATCACAAAATACAAATGACAACTCTACTGAAATGAAATGGAAAAAACAATTGAATGTAAATGAAAATACCGACTGGAGAATAATATATATAATTCCATTTAAGTCAACCATTGATACATATCTGCGTAACTTTCAATATAAATTCTTATCTCGAATAATACCAACAAATAAATTTTTAACAAAATGCGGACTGAAAGAGTGTAGTTTGTGCGAGTTTTGCCAATCAGATATTGAAACAATTGACCACTTATTTTGGGAATGCGCTTACATTCAAGAATTATGGACAAAACTGCAGTACTTTCTAAAACAAGTGAATATTGAAATAAAATTAAACAAAGAAATGGCTTTTTTTTGGTATTATCGACAAAAAGGTTTACAGCGATGTTTTAAATTTTATATTAATCTTAATAAAAACATTCATATTTAATATGAAAATAAAAAAATGTATCCCAAACTTCAACATTTTTCTTAATTATCTTAAGATAAAAATACAGACAGAAGCAGAAATTGCCCTTTCTAAAAACAAACTTGAAAAACATAACCAAAAATGGATCCACTTCGTGAGATATTTTGCAACCAATACAACTTAGATAACCTCTTTGAATACATATGTGCCCATAGTATCAATAATAGTATGTTTTATTTTTTTATATTTTTAAAAAAAAAACGTCAACCAAAAGTATATCCCAATTAATAATTAAAAACTTTTTTATTATGCTCTGAACATGTTTTAAAATGTTGTTATTTTTTCAAGAACCGTCTAAACACATTGTGTATTGTGTGTGTGTGTGTGTGTGTGTGTGTGTGTGTGTGTGTGTGTGTGTGTGTGTGTATGTGTGTGTGTGTGTGTGTGTGTGTGTGTTTGTGTGTGCGTGTGCGTGTGCGTGTGTGCGTGTGCGTGTGTGTGTTTTGTATAACTCTGACAAATATATGTTGTATATGTAACAACTTTAATGAATGAATACATTGTAGTATATGTCTATATACTTATGTACAACTCGAAAATAATCCTGAATGAAAAAAAAAAATGTTTACATTACCAAAAGGCTGGTTTAGTTAGATTAATTACATTTTATGTTAGCAGAAAATGCACATGCATTGCCTTTTCTGGGATGCTGAAGACACTCATATAGCCTGCGGCTCTATAGTTATTTGTACCCTAGTCCTGTGAAGATGTGCATACATATAGAGGGGCATTGGATATCAGTGACAAGTACAGAACATAAAGGCTGCTTCTACTGCAAACAATTACGATCATTTAAGCCTGGTCATGTGTAAAAGGGTCTTGTGTCATATGCAGCCAGCGTAACTCCAGACTTGCCTGCACATTTGCAGTCTGATCAGGAGCTACCCTATCCTCTTATAAGACCAGGAAATCTTATGTGACTTTTTAGCGTACAGGGAAGTTCCTGACCAGACAGGGCAAATTTGTGCAGGCTGGTCGGGTTTAAGCATTCCGCATGAGGCATAAGACACATTTTCACATGACACAGTTATTTCTTTACCAGCAGTTCCAACTGCCACTGCTGATCTTTCTAAGTCAAAGTCTTGTTTCTTTCGTTGGCTGTACACAACTGTTGCAAGGACAACAGCCAGTATGAAGTCCCCAACAATCTGCAGGGCCAGCACAAAACTGTTGAAGTCAGAAAACTCCAAGTTGTCGCACCATTCTGAAGAAATAAATAGTTCCTAAGAATATTTTGAAAGACATTGTTACAAAAATTGGTTCATGTGTCATGTCAATTAATGTTTCATAAAGAGTTTTTTCAGTACTTTTCTGTAATTTATGGTAAATAATGATTTCATTCAAAAATCTATTTTGGACCAAATTGACATGACGCCTGGACGATGATCGATCCGCCCACTTAATCACGTGGCTTAGCGGTTAGCAAACCTAGACAAGCTAACACCAAAATGGCTCCTTTGCCTATATATTGCATATAGATTTACGCGATATTCCGGATTATTTTTATGGACTTTTTCACACAATATAACACTTGTAAAAGGGGTTTGTGTCATTTAGCTATTATGCAAATGCAAAAATATACGTTTATATAGAACATCAGCTATTTATAACGTTTTTTTCGGTACATTAAACACGCTCTCAAACGAGTGCGCGCTTACCGAAATCGAACCTGTTACTACGTGTAATGGTGGTATTAACAATAAATTAACACTTCTATTAATCACCTAGTAACTGACAAAACTATAAAAAACATGAACTATTATGTGATGATCAGATCGATAACATAAACTATTTAAATCTGCTAGTATATTCGATGGTAAGATATTGTAATTGTCTTTGACAGTGTTGACGTTCAGTTGTTCATGGGGACGACCGCTTGCATTTATCCATCTCTTACACTTCACAAGATCTCTTTTCGGCTTTGGAAACAATATAAATTCAATGCCACCAACTAATCTGTCAGGATATCGATTGTCCGAGTTACGTAATCCCCATTGAAACCATTTAACCATTTTTAATCTACGTTTTTAAAGAGATAAACAAAAGCAACTCGATGAAATAAAAGTGAACCTAGACATAGCTTGTCTAGGAAATGGCGGACAGTTCGTTGCTAATTAGCACGCCCGATTAATAGATCGCTGATTGGTAGATCAATTCTTAGATAAGGATTTGATTGACAGGCGGCGTCATGTCAATTCAATTCAACAATAAAGCCTTTTTTATGAAAACTAAATATTGTGTGGCGTTCATTACAATCTTAGGTTATCATTAGAACTTAAAAAGCTTTGAAATGAAAATAATGATTGAGGTGCATTTGTAACTAAAAAGATTGGAAAAAAAAAATAAAAAAAAACGTAAATCATTTAAATCACAATAAAATAAGCTTAGCGTAAAAAACGTAAAATGTTATGCACCCACCCTGTACATTGAGCACACAGTATTTCCCCTCGCGGTATCTCTCGATGCAGTAACGCTGCCACAGGCCCTCCTGTATATGTACATTGATCTCGCAGTCCCAGCCAGGGGGCCTTTCGGATGAGTCCTCAGTTACCATGGTTACCAGGGCAATATGATTTGTTGAATTCTGATTGGTTGAAATCTTACTGGTGGCTTTTGAGTTTGTATGCCCAGTAAAATCACTGCCACCAATGAGTCCTGAAGCAGTTGTGACGTTTGGTCCGCTGATGCTGGTTGCCGATAGTGATGGTGTGCTGGTGTGGTTAGTTGAGCTCGAGTTTGTTTGATGCTTATGCTCGGTGTGGTACCACGCTGGAAGAGCTATACCCACAATGTTGACCACAACCAGTAGTGATAGTGTGGATATCAGAATGTACTTGTAAACTCTTGACTGCATTGTAGATCTCTTCAGTGCGGGCAATATCTCCGATTTTTTCTACAGTACCTTGACTAATGTTCACAAATGTCACTTCAGTTTTTCAAAGTCAGCTTGCACAGCACAAATTTCTAATTGAAACGATATAACTTTGCAATTCTCTTTAGCTTCACTCACACACCATAAGTTTAATGGCTTATTTTTAGTTCTATATGTAATGTTTAAATGAAACACTGATATTTGAGAACAAGTATTTCAAAAACCACAAAGTATTCCTGACATTTTGATGCACATGATTATTATAACTGTTAAAAGTTTAAACACTGCAGTTCCCTTTCAATACTGTTAAATGTCAGTCAGGAAGTTTAACCGTCACTTCACTGTAGTTGAATTAAGTTACTGGTACAATCACTACTCAATGTTGTCCTTATAGTATGTACATTGTACTTTTCATATGTTGAAATGACCAGCTTTTAAGTTAGACTTCACCACTTAAATCGACTGGTATTATATATCAAAATTCAGTTTGAAAGGACTGTATCTACTTCAATCTGGTCTATTAAAGTGTGAACATCCTGTAAACACAATAATAGTACTTCATTCATGCATGAATGCATTCATGGATGTCTTGAATAGTGTGTCATTTAGGATTGCGCAATCTTCCTCTCCTTTATGACTGGTCCTCTGGTCCAGTCTAGTATGGTCTGTTGGGGAGATGGTTCACTCTGCAGTCACATTAGTTGGACTTGGTGCTCTAAAAAAATATCATGATTTAAACCGTTACTTATCATAGTGGATAGAATGATTTTCATCTCAACATTTCGTCAAATTTAAACATCACATTTTGAATAAAATTCATAACCACAAAATGTAAACATTCACCTTGATTATAATTCAGAACAATTAATTTATTCTGAGCGTTAAACCTTTAGAGACATGTTGTTTACAAAAATCGTGTGTTTTGTATAAACACATCATTCTGCTCACTGAGTATAGTTGGGATTTACTAATATTGTATAATTCTTTATGTACATGAGTGGGTTATGGACTGGAAAATTTTCAAAATTTTAAAAGTCAGTGCAATGGTTGTCTGATATCTGAGTTTTTCAGAACCTTTAATCTTAATATTTGTTATTTGTATGTCCCCCACCACTATAGTGGGGGACATATTGTTTTTGCCCTGTCAGTCTGTTGGTTTGTTTGCTCCAACTTTAACATTTTGCCATAACTTTTGCAATATTAAAGATAGCAACTTCATATTTGGCATGCATGTGTATCACATGAGGCTGCACATTTTGAGTGGTGAAAGATCAAGGTCATCCTTCAAGGTCAAAGGTAAAAAAAAAATCAAAGCGGCGCAGAAGGGGACATAGTGTTTCCGACAAACACATTTCTTGTTTCTCTTATTAAAATAAATACGAGTGTGCATATCTGTTTAAATTGTGTGCTTCCTTTTAAAATAAAGAATTGAGTTACACAAAAAGAAAAAAGGATTGTTATAAATATGACAATGATATCAATCAATTATTTTATCTTAAAACCAATAGATCATAAAAAAAAATTACATATTTTTTTTGCAAATACTACACCTATTCAAAAGCACTGTGTTTATATTAAGATGTTCATCCCTTGTACAAATTGCTATTTATTAAGAACCAATTTTGTTAACATTTAATCAGAATGGTGTTTGAGTGCAAGATGTTACAAATAACACTTCAACAACAAATTCACAGAGTGAATTGATATGAATTTATGTTTACCTGACTGCCACCTGCTAGCTGATCGTAATTAGGATTATGCAAATAATGTATTCCTTTATAAAATGTTAATTTACACAAACAAAGTTAAATATCCTGATTTTATTTTTAGATACATTTGTGTGCTTGTTTCTCCTTTCAATACATAATCCTGCTTAAATGTAAGGTACACAATCTCTCTGTCAAGGTGCCAAATACCAATGTGCCTTATGAAACTAATTACCACTCAGAAATTATTGTATTCCAACACCTGTCTTGACCCAGTCATAAGTCCATGTCTTACAAAGGTGATTATCTACCTGTAATCTCTGGTTTCAACTACCGTAAATTTGCAGCCATAAGTCGACCTAAAAACGATGCCAAAATTGACTTAAAAAGTCAACTCGACTTATGGATGAGGTACTAAATAAAAAAAATAAAAAAACATATTTCTGTACCTTTTTTTTAAAAGTAATAAATCTCTGAAGCGGAGGAATGATGACTGTTTACGGGAAGGCCGACTCGTCTTTTACTTATATGTCCGCCGATAACAAAATATTCATGTTTACATTGGTTTTTAATTCATTAATCTTCGTAATAAGTCCAAATAAAAACATGTAAAAATAACTTCGAAAATATTAAACATTTGTGACATACGGTAAAGTGGTGAAAATTATACATAGCAATTTGTCTATTGATACATCGCCCGCTGTCTGCTAAGAACAATAGTAAATCGACGGCTGACACTTGTACCCATTTAAAGTTAATCCGTGTAAATACAAACTGTCAACAGTTGCAGGTGTCTTTATGCCACCAATTATCGCTTCTCGGCCTTTGACTAAGATCAAAGTGTAAAGTATAGTGTTGGCATCCTTTCGATCATTTGTCTATATTGCGTCACGCCTAAAATAGTTATCCGTTAATGATATGCACAACGGTTCTGCTACAAACTACTTCTGACCAATCAAAAATAATTACTTGATCGTTGGATACGCCTTTAACCAATCGCTATTGTTCAACTTCACATGGTATATTTTTTGATTGGATGAAGGTGTGGTTTCGTTGATTTATTCACAACTGTCCCACAATTTATGCATAATCGTTTCGTAAATAAATAGATCTTATCTGATTAAAGATTTCATTCATTGAATGATTATAATAATATAACGCACTCACCCTGAATTATTAAAAAGTGTAAGTGGACATATCAAAAACACAATTACTTTGGATCATCTGCTTAGTATTATCAGATAAGACGTTTTTCCAGAATGCAAAAATTATTCCTCGGGTATCTCGTGATTTACGAATATGTATATAACAGTCGAATAGCGAGCGATGCGAGTGTTGGTAAATTCACGTGTTTCACGCATAATGGCGAAAGCGTTGTTGATTATTTGAGAGCAAGTTACAATTATTTTTACCATATAATGAATTTCTGCGTTCAAGATTTTACCGTTTTTTCACATCAATAGCACTAACATTTGAATACAAAAATATCTGCTCATAATATAAACACTGAAAGTTATTACGTTAAATGGGATACTAATTTTGATTTGTGAAATATATATTAAGTTCGAAATAATCAATGATATGTTATTATGATTTTGAACAATAAAATATATTTTTCGTTATAATAAATCATTGAAACGTTGAATGTTTCGTTTTAAATGTATTCTTATTATTAATATCCCAAAAAATGTCAACTGCCGGTACAGAAGCCCTCAGAACCATGACTAAAACGTCACTTAAACATGTCCGAGATAAAGGAAATTTACCCCCCGACTTATGGCAGAGTCAAGGCAAAAAACCAAGTTTTTCTAGCCACATTATACCCCTCGACTTATGGCCGAGGTAGACTTATGGCCGCGAATGTACGGCCAAACACATGACTTGTGTGACCTAGTCATGCTAGCACAATAACATGAATCAGTAAAATTAATAGGGAAAGTTTGTAAATATTCATATGATTCCTAAAATACAATTTCTAGTTTCCTATTATATTAAAAAACACAATACATATCATAAGTAAATAATTAATATGGCCAAAACAAATCAACTAATTCATCTCATAGTGTAAGACAGTTATACAGATTTAAACATGACATTTTTAATAAAGGCAATTAACTATTAATCATTAAGAAAGAAATACAACGTAGAAAAATTGCTTTAAAATACTAACTTACTGTCTATATCCTCGTATCACAAATTCCTTATCATGTTAAACATGTTTGACCGTGAAATTACCTTAAACAAAGTTTTAAAGCTGGAATATACTGGTAGCACAAAAATACATCAGCATTTATCAAGTTAACACAGGTAAGTATATCAGTGAGTCATAGAAAGGTGGTAAAACATACATGATGTATGTGAATTGGGAAAATAATGACCTCAGGGAAAAAGTTCAAACTATTATCACCTTATGAAAGGCAACTGCCATACACAATATTTACTTGAGAATTAGTGGTTATTTCCAGCCCATGTTGTTTGTTGTTGTTTGTCTGATTTCAAAAGAAATGCAAAATAGAACTAATATAAATGGGTTAATATATATATATATTTTGGAAAATAAGGCGATTTACATAACATGCAATCTCAATAATATATGTATATGATCTTAAAAATTGAATACCACAATTTACCATGCTCATTGTCAAATTGCAATCCCAAAACAAGACATTTTTGTTTAGAAACACAATGCCCCCTAATGCACCGCTTTGAAGCCATATATTTGACCTTTGACCTTAAATGATTACCTTGACCTTGACTTTTCACCTCTCAAAATGTGCAGCTCCATGAGAAACACATTCATGCCAAATATCAAATTGCTATCTTCAATAATGCAAAAGTAATGACCAAGGTTAAAGTTTTGGGACAGAATGACAGAGTGACAGAATGACAGACAGACCAAAAACAATATTTTCGATCAGGGGGGGGGGGCATAATAAATGTAGACATGGATCTTATAAATGCATCAGTGCCTTCACTGATAACATAATACAAATAATCTGTGTTTACAAACAATACCAATTTTGTGAGTTTCAATATGAATTGCATATCCTAAGCAAGATTTACTGTCATGAGGTATACAGTGATAGTCAGCTAAAGCAATAATATTACAGTAAATGTCACTCATGTACATGATAAACTAGGTGTTAAATTAATAATTACATAAAACATTGTATTAAGTTGCTTTAAATAGCATTATCTTAAGTAGCATTAGAAACAATTTATTTAAAGGTGCAAATAATGCATTAAATTTAGAAAAAGTTATAAAATGGTAATATGCCTTACCTGTAAGAGTAGAAGGTTTAAATTTATTCTAATGGAAAATCATAATCGCAATTTAAATAGGCACAGTTCCCATTCACATCGGGTGTACATTCCTGTTGTGTTCACAATTGCCCCAATCTTGCTTTGACCAGTGTCAAACTAAATAGGCAGAAGTGATAAAGATCAATCAACATACAATTATTGTGATTGTCTCTGGTATGCTTCTACAATTACAACCTTGTAACAACACTGTCTTTTGTAAATTAATGTTAATGCTGATATCACAAGTTGGTGATAAAATGTGTAACATGTATGTTTGTATAATATTTTCTGATACTATAGTCTTCAAAGTGATTCAATTTGATAAGTATGCAAAGCATTTTCTGACAAATGGAATTTAAAACATACATTTGCATGAACAGAAAACAATTAATAAAATACTAGAACAAAACCTACATTTATTTGTACAAATACAAAACGGAATCCCTGTGAAACAAAAATTACAGTCAAAATGTGGCAAAGAATTATTACGTTGATTATGTATTACAAAGCCATTTTGTGTTAGCTTTCCTGATACCATTATCCCATTTTCAATAAATCTGTAACCCAATGACATTTATTTGCCACTGTCAGAAAAAAGGTAGAATTGTAACATGAGCTTGAAGGTTAATTTATTGACTCTGAACTTTGTCAGACAAGAGGTTTGTAAGTAGATTTATAAATATAGGCAAACATCAGGATTCTCCCACATTACTAATTAATAGTTAATCAACTAGCTCATTATCAACAAACTTTATGATAACTATAGTCACACCTCTTGACTGCTGATAACAAAGAATATAAGTGGTTACATATATCACCCCAGGAAACCCGATGCCTGGTGAGCAGCGTAACACCAATCGAGCAGCGCTGCGTATTTACGCATGAACTTACATATTAAGGGTAAGTAAATTGGAAAAATTAAAAATGTTCAAAGTCCAATTTGAAACAACTGTGAATTCACATTGATAACAAAGGTATTGGCCTACATGTAGAAAAAATCTTGACAAATTTTCTTAACAAATGAGCGAAATGTGGCTCCCTGAAGTAGAAGATGGGCCATGTTCAGGCATTTAGGGGAAAAATACTGCTTTAATTTGCAAGCCCTTACAATAATGAAAGGATTTATACAAACTTGCACATGTCTGCCATAACCTCTCAACAGGGTTTCTCCAGAAAACTATTTATTGTGGAGAAATTTGCGTTTTTAGTGACCATGTTGGGAAAACATGGATACCAAATGGAGAAAACCAGGAAACCTTATGCGAGCGCGACTTTATAATTCTTTTTCATGAAAAAAATAAATAATTCTAGCCATTTTGTTGCAAGGTCTTTGCTTTGTAAGGACCTATAGTAAGTGTATGTGGGCACATATGCCTACAAATGTACTATGTACTTTTAATGCTTTATAATACATTCTATGATATTCTTTGCATTTCATCCAACATCATTTCAGAAACTTTAATCCTTTGTCTGATATATACTGATAGTTTTATCTTAATTACTAACTCGTTTGCCAGTTTGTGCTAAAATTACAATTTATCACAATGCTAGTGTTTCTCCCCCCCCCCCCCCCCCCCCCCTCACACACACACACACATTATTATACCCACACAAAGTCTGTTTGGGGGCTATATAGGAATCAGTTTGTCCCGTCCGTCCCTGTCCCAGTATGTTACGTCCGTTACGTTTTTTTGTCCGTCTGTCCGTCTTGATTTATTTTAATGAAATAACTTTTTAACAAATGAACATACAACCTTCAAACTTCATATGTTGATGCACCCTTATGAGCTTTATATATACACTACATCGTCTTTTAGGTCACTAGGTCAAAGGTCAAGGTCACTGTGATCTCTTATAGAAAACTGTAGCATAGGCTCCAGAATTAAATTGCTTCCACCTACAGCCTTCAAATTTCATGTGTAGATGCACCTTGATGACTTTCACATGTCACACGCTGTTTAAGGTCACTAGGTCAAAGGTCAATTTGATCTCTTATAGAAAACTTTATCATTGACTGTATAATGGAAGTGCTTTCACATACAGCATTCAAAATTCATATGTTGATGCACCTCTATGAGTTGTACAGGTCAAATCCAGTGACAGATCACAAGGTCAAAGGTCAATGTCACTTCAACCTCTTATAGAAAACTTAATGTTGGCTCCAGAACAAAAATGCTTCCATCTACAATCTTCAGATTACCTATGTAGATACACCTGACCTCAATGAGTTCTACATTATCACACTACATTATTTGGCCGTTTAAGGTCAAAGGTCAATTTTACAAATTGTTATCATAAAACTTATCAAACAACAAAACATTCAGGAATCATAAATATATTACAGAGTTAGTTACTTGACAATGATGAAAACTTTGTGCTTAACATGGTAACCATTTTAAAATAAATAAATACATGCACTTATTTTAAGCCGCTTTTGTGGAATGGAATATAAATTATTAAAAGTGCATAATAAAGTGAGTATAGGTAAAATGTCTTCTACATTCAAACATATTATATCAACATGAGTGCTATAGTTACTCTATCATCTATCATTGTCATTGCACAATATCAAAGACTGCTTGTGATTGTTAATTTGTTACAGCAACTAGCTGTAAAATGAGCTTTAATTAGTCCCATATTGGTTGGAAACTTGGTTTGTTACATCTGCAAGTGGGATAGACAGGAATAGTTGCTTTTGCGCAGTGTTCCATTTCTTGGTCTTAATATATCACAGGCATTGAGCAGAGATGCTTAGTGTTTGCTGGTGGTATGGTGTTAATAACGTATCAAACTTCTTCTAAAGTAGGTCATGTATTCGTTGACATCTTCATGATCTTCTGCAGAGAGACCCAGTCTGATGTTATTTTGTGCTTGAACAAAAATAAGATGTAATCAATAGTCACGAAGTTAAGCAAATTAAATTCATTATACTTTATCTATTGGCAACATAATATATCACATTTCACTAATGCAGCAACAGACAATGATTGTTGGTGAATTTCCAGATAGGTAATTTCTCCAAAACAAAAATGTAATTTTATTATAGACAAATTTAGGAATAAAATATCTATAAAAAAAGCATTAATACCAGATTGAATTTCTCATTCAAGCATAAGAAAACAGTGACAAAATTCATGTGTTATATTAAACTGTGAACAAAATATCGCAGGAACTTCGAAAGGTCATGGTAGACAGGGACCTATACATTTATATTTGTTTGTATAGGTCCCTGTGGTAGCCAATTTTACTTTCGTTTTCGTATAAAAATATGTTGTTTTTTGTGTAATTATTTTATACATTTAACCATAAAAAGTAAAGTTGATTAAAAGAATAACACTTACCTTGCTCACAGACAAGTTTAATACAAATAATATTAATAGCATCAAGCTAAAATCGGTATCAACGGCATGTGTTGAAGTCTTGTTTGTGGCTATAAACTAGCAATGGCCAAATTCGTTAAAAGGGGAGTAACAAGTCAGCTCATTAAAGTTAAAAGGTCAAATCAACTATTTGATTTGCTTCCATGGCCAGTCTGTGCTGATTTTTATATTACTTAAATACGCGAAACAGTAAAATCACAGAAAACATTAGGCAATCTAAACAAAATTAAGCACAAGTTGAGCGACGTCATTTCACATGAGTTTTTCTCATTATGACCCTTGCAGAATTAGTACCAAAAGTCTCAGAAGACGCCACAATTGAATATTATACATACAACCTTCACATACACAAATCATTCTATGTACCTAACCAATTACTTTATGTGACAAAGCAGTCAAGTATTCTTTATATTTTCCAAAATAGTGTTGGTAAAAAGAAATAAAACTGGAGCATGTTGAAAAGGCACTATTGATAATATATAAGGTATTAAAAGTACATTTGTAGGCATATGTGCCCACATACACTTCCTATAGGTCTCTACAAAGCAAAGAAATTGCAACAAAATGGCTGGAATTTTTTATTTTTGGTCACAAAAAAGAATTATAAAATTGCTGATCGCATTAGGTTTCCTGGTCTTCTCCATTTGGTATCCATGTTTTCCTAACATGGTCATTAAAAACGCAAATTTCTCCACAATAAATAGTTTTCTGGAGAAACCCATGCTGACAGGTTATGGCAGACATGTGTAAGTTTGTATAAATCCTTTAATTATTGTAAGGGCTTGCAAATTAAAGCAGTATTTTTCCCCTAAGTGCCTGAGCATGGCCCATTTTGCCCGATCTTCCTCTTCAGGGAGCCACATTTCGCTCATTTTTAGCTCACCTGATTGCTCAGGTGAGCTTTTGTGACCGGTCTTTGTCCGTCGTCTGTCCGTCTGTCCGTCCACATTTGTAAACACTCTAGAGGCCACATTTATTGTCCGATCTTCATGAAACTTGGTCAGAAGCATTGTCCCAACGAAATCTCTGTCGAGTTCGAAACTGGGTCGTGCCGGGTCAAAAACTAGGTCAATAGGTCAAAAAAAAAGAAAAAACTTGTAAGTTGGTTGAGTTCAAAAGTGGTTCCGGTCCGTTGAAAAACATGGCCACCAGTGGGCAGGGCAGTTTTCCTTATTTGGCTATAGAGAAACCTTGTAAACACTCTAGAATTCACAATTTTTTCCCAATCATCATGAAAGTTGGTCAAAAAATTGGTTTTATTGATATCTCGGACGAGTTTGAAAATGGTCCAGATCGGTGAAAAAACATGGCTGCCAGTGGGCGGGGCATTTTTCTCTATATGTATATAGTGAAAACATGTGAACACTCTAGACGTCACATTTTTGGCCCAATTTTTATGAAATATGGTCAGAACATTTGTTTCCTTGATATGAGAGTTGAGTTCAAAAATGGTTCCGGTCAGTTGAATAGCATGGCTGCCGGCGGGGGGGGGGGGGGGGGGGGTTGGCAGTTTTTCTTATTTGGCTATAGAGAAACCTTGTAAACACTCTAGAAGTCACAATTTTTGCCTAATCGTCATGAAAGTTTGTCAAAACATTGGTTTTATTGATATTTCGTACGAGTTCGAAAATGGTCCAGATCGGTGAAAAAACATGGCCGCCAGTGAAAACATGTGAACACTTGAAGTCACATTTTTGGCCCAATTTTCATGAAATTTGGTCAGAACATTTTTTTCTTTGATATGAGAGTTGAGTTCAAAAATGGTTCCGGTCAGTTGAATAACATGGCTGCCGGGGGTGGGGGGGGGGCAGTTTTCTTATATTTATACATAGTAAAAAAAGCTTGTGAACACTTTAGAAGTCACATTTTTTGCCCAATCATCATGAAACTTGTTGAAAAGATTGGTTTTATATATATCACATAATTAATGCCATAATTAATGCCCTTAGATTGTCCAAATTTTCATTATATTATACAAAATCCTTCTAAACACTCTAGAGGTCGCAATTTTGTTTCAGATTTTATGAATCTTGGTCATAATATTATTTTTGTAAACAAAGTTTGATGTTTGGTAAGGGGGGTTAACTCAAAATAAAGGTCACCGGGTCAAATCTCACAAAAACAAAAACACTCCATATGCCAGAGTTTTGGTTCAATAATGATGAAACTTGACCAGGATGTTTGTCTGGACAATATCTAGGTCAAGTTTGACGTTTGGTAAAGATTGAATGAACCGACTCCTCTCAGGTGAGCGAACTAGGGCCATCTTGGCCCTCTTGTTTGAGAAAATTTGTCAGGATTTTTCTACATGTAGGCCAATACCTTTGTTATCAATGTGAATTCACAGTTGTTTCAAATTGGACTTTGAACATTTTTAATTTTTCCAATTTACTTACCCTATGTTAGTTCATGCGTAAATACGCAGCGCTGCTCAATTGGTATTACGCTGCTCACCAGGCATCGGGTTTCCTGGGGTGTATATTGCATGTATGAGCCTCAATCTGGGAAAACCAGGCATAATGGGTATGCCTAAAGGGTCTTCTTATATTAGCCTGTGAAGTTCGCATAGGCATATCAGGGATATTTATGCCCCCCTTCGAAGAAGAGGGGGTATATTGCTTTGCTCATGTCGGTCTGTCTGTCGGTCGGTCCGTCCACCAGGTGGTTTTCAGACGATTACTCAAGAACGCTTGGGCCTAGGATCATGAAACTTTATAGGTACATTGATCATGACTCGCAGATGACCTCTATTGATTTTGAGGTCACTAGGTCAAAGGTCAAGGTCACGGTGACCCGAAATAGTAAAATGGTTTTTGAATGATAACTCAAGAACGCATACACCTAGGATCATGAAACTTCATGGGTAGATTGATCATGACTCGCAGATGACCCCTATTGATTTTGAGGTCACTAGGTCAAAGGTCAAGGTCACAGTGACCCGAAATAGTAAAATGGTTTCTGGATGATAACTTAAGAATGCATACGCCTAGGATCATGAAACTTCATGGGTAGATTGATCATGACTCGCAGATAACCCCTATTGATTTTGAGGTCACTAGGTCAAAGGTCAAGGTCACGTTGACCCGAAATAGTAAAATGGTTTTCGGATGATAACTCAAGAACGCATATGCCTAGGATCATGAAACTTCGCAGGTAGATTGATCATGACTCGCAGATGACCCCTATTGATTTTGAGGTCACAAGGTCAAAGGTCAAGGTCAGGGTAACCCGAAATAGTAATATGATTTTCGGATGATAACTCAAGAACGCTTTTGCTTAGGATCATGACACTTCATAGGTATATTGATCGTGACTCACAGATGACCCCTATTGATTTTCAGGTCACTAGGTCAAAGGTCAAGGTCACAGTGACAAAAAATGTATTCACACAATGGCTGCCACTACAACGGACAGCCCATATGGGGGGCATGCATGTTTTACAAACAGCCCTTGTTTACCATTTGTATTGTATTTTTTGTGAATAGGATGTCACTCCTTAGCGAAAATCCACTTAAGTTGAACTGTACATGCACACATTAAGCCCCATTTTCCCATTACATGGCTCATATTATGTGTATATACAACCTTAAACAGCAATTAATTTCAAAACAAGCATATTGAAGAAAGAAATATGCCTTTCACCAAGGTTCACTTCTTGACCTAAAACAAAACATATATGCCCACTTCTCTAAAAAAGCATTCATGAATAGTTCATGGAAAGGTAATGAACGCAATGTAATTTTCCATAAAACATCCAAATGCTATTGTGCAAGTTGTCATAAGGAGATGAAATGCTCATTTCTCATGAACCAGTTTTCATGTTCCAGTCAGAGGCCCATATCATGAACCAGTTTTCTCTGTTCTAGTCAGAGGCCCATATCATGAACCAGTTTTCTCTGTTCCAGTCAGAGGCCCATATCATGAACCAGTTTTCTCTGTTCCAGTCAGATGCCCTTATCATGAACCAGTTTTCATGTTCCAGTCAGTGGCCCATATCATGAACCAGTTTTCTCTGTTCCAGTCAGAGGCCCCTATCATAAACCAGTTTTCTCTGTTCCAGTCAGAGGCCCCTATCATGAACCAGTTTTCTCTGTTCCAGTCAGAGGCCCATATCATCAACTGTTTTCTCCATTACAGTCAGAGGCCCATATCATGAACCAGTTTTCTCTGTTACAGTCAGAGGCCCCTATCATGAACCAGTTTTCTCTGTTCCAGTCAGAGGCCCCTATCATGAACCAGTTTTCTCTGTTACAGTCAGAGGCCCCTATCATGATTCGCCCGTTCCTGTCCAAGATGACTCGCTCTGAACTCAACGCCATCATGACGGGCGGGTTTGCCACAATAGCAGGGGGTGTCATGGCCGCCTATATAACATTTGGGGTAGGTATATAAGTAGTATGAAGAGTTACATGCCCACTGCTTTGATGAATGTAGTAATTTTTCAATTAATTAAAAAGAAATTAGTTCATTTGTAATCTTGTTGCTAGTGAAAACAAATTCATTATTTCCACGATTATTTTAACAGATTTTATTGTGTTATTTCCTAAGTATTATCTGTCTGAGTTTTAATTTACTTTTATTTAAGAACATCTGTCGTCTTTTCAGTACATTTTGTTGTGTTTGTTTGTTTAGATATTTGAACTGATTTATAACATCCATTTAACAAAGTTCATTGTTTCCAGAGCCTTTGGGTTGCCTATATTTTCGTTTCGTATAGGTAGCCTGTAAGGGCTGACATTTATGCTATTATTACATGCATGTGTTTTAATTGACTTTTATTTTAGAACATCTGTCAACAAGTCTTTTACAAGCCTGTTACTATTACAAACTGTTCTACTACCCTTAAACATATGATGTATATATACATGTACTAGTAACATACGAATATTCATAAGTAAACTGGATTAGTACTAAGTATTTTTATTAGCACATCTTGCTTATGGAGACCTAATAAATGTAAATTACAGTATACTAGTATTTGGTAAATTGCTTTAAATTTGGGTTTATAAGCCTCATACACTCTGACGCACTTAGGATATATTTAATTACATGTATACGTTCGATAATCATTTATGTTCTAGTGTAATGTATAATAATTCATGTATGCATTGTTGTAACCAAACGATTTTATTTCTTTGTATAACTTTATTTTGTATAATCATAAACTGTGTATTTTGTAAACACTGTATCATGTATGCTTGTTTTGTCTACTTGGGCTTTTGGCCTTCTGGATGGAATGTTTAATAAACCATATCTATCTGATTGATACAATTGCCTTGGAAGTTAATTTATCTTTTTTTTTTTTACTTTTCTTTTTGATAGCCTTTTAGATTTTCATTCAGTCAACTGTTCTTTAAACATTTACTTCAGCAAAAACTTCCCTGTATCTTTTAAATAGACTTTCAATGCTGTCGGCACTCTGATTGGAATGGTTGTCATGGCTACTTTGTCCCCAGGTGGCACCAGAGCACCTGCTATGTGCCTCGGTGATGAATGCTCCCTGTGCACTCGCTATTTCCAAGCTGCTGTACCCTGAAACAGAGGAGAGCGAGATGAAGAAAATATCAGACATCCACTTCGGGGAAAGGTTTGTTAGAAATTATGTAGAAAATTGCAGTTAGTAAAGATTTTAATGTATATGTAGTTTCATATATGAGCAGCACTCAGGGAAACTGAGACTTTATGTGTGTGCATTTAGTGTCCGGCAAGATTAGCCTGTGCAGTCTGCACAGTGTAATCAGTGACAAAACTTTCCACTTTTATGGTATTTTTTGTTTAGTGAAAATGCAGTTAAAGCAGAAAGTGTCTTCCCTGCTGAGCCTAGCCTGTGCACAGGCTGATCTGAGATGACACCTTATGCTTTTGTATTTAGCCCGGTTTTCCAAGATTGACGCTCATTGATTTTATGCAGGTGAATATGAATTATACTTAATTTTACCCTCCACTCTCCAAAAATAAAGAGGGAATCACTATTTGAGAGGATCTTTAAATCATACTACCGTTACTTGTATTAAGGACTAATTTTAATATGTTCACAGGAAGGAGAGGAATGTTATAGAAGCAGCGGCGGCCGGAGCATCTGCCTCCATCAAGCTTGTGGCGAACATCGCAGCCAATCTAATCGCATTCATAGCCGTGTTGTCGTTCGCGGATGCCATGTTGTCGTGGTTTGGCAGCTACGTTGGGTACCCAGGACTCTCTTTCCAGGTTACTGTTAGCTTCTCATCTTGTCACTGTAGTGCAGTAGAAACAATTATCATGTTTTTAACAAGTTCATTATCCTGGTAATTTGATTGAGGTATTGCAGGTGGTGTCAAACAGGTCATTTCCAGTGGATAACTTTAGTTTGAATTGACTGGGATATAGCAATTTGTATGGAGAGCTGGCTTTGGGGCATGTGGGATCAAGGTCAAGGTCATTGGTACTAACGATTTAAAATAAAGTTTTGCCTACCCACTTCATCAAAATAAAATCTTTTGTTTAAGTGTTTCTCTGATTAAAATTCTAGTGTAAGTAGCAGTCTTCATTAAAGAGAACAATGTTGCAAACTGCACGTTAGGTATTAATGTCTGTTTATGTTAACGATCTTTAACATTGCCACATCTGCTCTATGAAGTTGTTTCTTATTACCAGGTGTTATTCATTCTTTACATTGCATATCTATATCTTTCACAAAATCGTAAATTTTAATATCAGTGCTTTAACAACTAAATTTTTTTAGTACAGATATATTAATACAATAGAAAGTTAGTAGATAAATTAAACAAAAACCATTAAGTCCATAATAAATTTAGATGGAATAAAGGTATTGCTCTTAACCCTTTGCATGCTGGGAAATTTGTCGTATGCTAAAATGTCGTCTGCTGAATTTCTAAACTTAGCATTTTCTTAGATTTTTTTTTCAAAGAATACTATCAGAATAGCAAACTGTTTGGATCCTGATGAGATGCCACGTTCTGTGGCGTCTCATCTGGATCCAAACTGTTTGCAAAGGCCTTCAAAATTCGGTTCCAGCACTGAAAGAGTAAATAGTGTCTGTTGTTGGCTTCCATGCAGAATTAGCATGGGATTGCAAAACTGATTTCTTCAACAGTGACTACCAGATTTCTTGGCACTGTCATGGTTCTTGTAATTCTTATAAAAACTTGTTTTTATTGGTTTATTCTGAAACTTTCCTCTGCTTTAAAATTAATCAACTGTTCTTTTGTCTCTGCCATTATAATTTAAGAAGAGAGGTGGCTTTTGCATACCAGACATCAGTGTATGCTTAAAGGTACAATGATTTGCCCAAAGAGGGACTCATGTTATAAGTACTTAATAAGCATGAACTCTGTCTCATATAATTCAATATTAATTCCCGTTGAATAGTTTAATTGAATAATAGCAAAAACTATTCACTAAAACTGCCATTACAGAACAGAAATGTAATTCCTAGTTCTCTCCTGTGTTAATGTCTGTCTTTTGTGCACTGCTGGTATTTATGTTTCGATCTTTATGGGCATGCTGTGGGTGTTTCAATAAGCCTTGCTCTGGGAAAACAGGGCTTAATGCATGTGTTGTCCCTAATTAGCCTATGCAGTCTGCAAAGGCTAATCAGGAACAACTCGTTCTGCTTTTATGATAATTTTTGTTTAAAGGAAGTCTCTTCTTACGGAAAATCCACTTTAGACTCATGCATTAAACTCCATTTTTACAGAGCAAGGTTCCAATGATCCCCTGTTTTTCTATTCCCAGTTGGTTCTCTCCTACGTATTCATGCCCGTTGCCTTCCTGATGGGTGTGCCGTGGGCAGACGCTGGGGTGGTGGGCAAACTGATTGGCATCAAGACCTTCCTCAACGAGTTCCTGGCCTACCAGGAGCTGTCTGGCTACCTTGACAACCGCCGCAACTGCCAGGGAGACATGATCTCAGTATGTGCAAGGAGTAATTTCTTGTATCCCCCCCCTGCCTTGATAACGAGGAAGGACTTATAGAGAATACATGGTTGGTGCCCAGATGGAGAAAGTTTATCCCTTGAGGCTTAGAAAAAGAAAATAGGGCGAGCTTTAGCGAGCCCTAATTTTCTTTTTCGGGCCAAACCCGATCAACTTTCTCCATCTCGGCACCAACTATGTATCGATTTATCCTGCTTCATGCCGTTGACACATTTTATCAAATACAAATGATTAATTGACATAACAATATAATTATTCTTGTCGGGCCTCCTACATTCCTGACGACTGAATAACTACCGATTGTGTCACATGAAAAATAGTTCCACATTAAACTGTTCCTGTTAATACTTTCCTATTAAAAACATGAGAAGAAATAAAATTAAAATAACGAATTGAGAATGTGATATTTTTCTTGGTAAAAAATGAAAACAAAATGCAGCAGCAAAACAAAAACTAAATTTTATTTACCTTAATGACAACTTTAATCCATTGCTTATAACAATAAATTTATTATTTACAACGATATACACATCCATTTTCTGTTCTTCCATCCCTTTCAAAGTTTGTCAAACTCCATTTTTGTTTTTCCATTTCTCTTATTAAAATGTATTTTAAACCACACTATTTTTTGATAGCGTTTGTATCGAATGCTAACCATTCTCACCCAAAACCCGATGTACGAAATCATAATCCTGTCGTAGCGAATTATTTTTATTCCTATCGAAGTTAACACTTATGAAACACAAACACACTATCCAAAATACGTTTATGATTCGTTCGATGCTTTAAAATATTTAATAGAAATACTGTTAAAACCACCACGTCAAAATTGTGTCCCTAAAATCCTGAGAGAAACTAGATAGCTCTAGTATGTTTTGTCTGAGAAATGACGTCACACTAGATATGTCATAAATTGCGTAATCAAATAAATGAAAATGATAAATACGGAAAGCTGGTTCGGTAATATATTTTAAAGAACAAAAAAAGGATGATACGATAACATTCATAATGCCTCCAAATAAATTTCAAAGGTCAAATATTAGAACATGTTAATCTGCGCGTAGGAATACATACTTACGGTTAGATCACGGTCACGTGATGCACTGCCGGATATCAACTAGTTTATCCGACCCTGCTTTATTTGGTCAATGTTTGCAACAGAGTCAGGATAAAAAGTGTTTCTTGTGTCCATGTGAGTGTGTGTATTAATGTAACTTGTGTTCATAGGTCCATGTGTATGTATGTAAAATATGTATATATGGGTGGGGCATTTCTTTTTCTGCTCATACATGTGGGGGATTTTAAATTCATTTGCATGAATGCTCATCATATGAAGACAATGTGTTGCATGCAAACCATGTTGCTCATACCAAGTCACAGTCACAGTGGACAGATGTTGCATACTCCTTATATGGATAGAGTGAAAGTATCTGGCCAATAACTTTGTTAAGCATGATTGGATATCAAAATAGATTGGTACCAATGATCATCATTTAGAGACTGTCTTTTGTGCAAACCATGTTGCCTGCTTAAAGGTCAATTTTTGGATATTTGCATATTCCTTATATGGCTGGAGAAAAAGTACCTGTTCAACAATGTTGTTAAGACCGTCGTGGACACTTGAACTATTCATATATTTCTCATAGTATATTGTGTAAGTACATGTTCCTCTGTGGCCCATAAGCCAGTTGTGCATTACTAGATTTTGAAGAAAATTTGCACAAATGACCAATTATTAGCAACCATTTACTTTAAGGTCAAGTTTGCAATGTACACTTGTAGTTTTTGCTTAAAACTTGTTTCTGTGTCTCAGTATTTATAGCAGGGGATATCTTTGTCTTTTGGACGTAAATTTAGTTTATAATCTTTGTTTTCGTGCATCGGTATAGCCTTTACAATGTTATGCATTTAGCATATAAATGATAGGTTATAAATATAACAAACAAACAAACAAAATCTATGTAGCTTGGACAATTCAGCTTAATGATTTTATCGTTTTTATGTGAAATAATAATGGTTTGATGTAATTATTTGTTATTCAGTTCCACTTTATTATGCTCCCCCGAAAAAAATTTGGGGGGAGCATATAGTCGCCGCTTCGTCTGTCCGTCCGTGTGCACAATTTTTGTCCGGGCTATTTCTCAGAAACTTATGACCGGAATTCAATGAAACTTTATAGGAAGCTTCACTACCAAGAGGAGATGTGCATATTATCAGCGGGTTGTGGTCAGATGATTTTTCACAGAGTTATGGCCCTTTGAAATTTTCCATAAACTGTACATATAGAGCAATTCTTGTCCGGGCTATTTCTCAGCAACTAATGACCGCAATTCAATGAAACTTTATGGGAAGCTTCACTACCAAGAGGAGATGTGCATATTATCAGCGGGTTGTGGTCGGATGATTTTTCACAGAGTTATGGCCCTTTGAAATTTTCTATAATTTTTTTTTGTCCCCCCCCAACTACTGTGCCCTCAAGACGTTTCCTTTTATCTTAATATATAGTGCAATATTATGACAAAAAAACACTTTGGGGAGCATCACCCGTCTCCGACTGTTTCTTGTTTTTATTTATTTCATCCAAGGTAGGTTTGTTGATTTTCCAAATGTTTTATATTACATTCATCTCAGTTAAACTGATAATATTCACTCATTAAGGTCAGATTCGTTTGTCTGACCTAAATCGTGAAGCTTGATTTCTGATTCAGGAGAGAGCCAGTATCATAGCAACCTATGCCTTGTGTGGCTTTGCCAACCTGGGGTCACTAGGGGTCACACTGGGAGCCCTGACCCCCATGGCCCCAGAACGACGCGGGGATCTTGCTGGGACTGTCATGAAGTCCCTTCTGGGAGGAATCATGGCCGGACTGATGACAGCATGTGTCACAGGTACTGGGAGTTCACTTAAAAACTGGGAGGAGCTGGGCTAGCTGATTTAACCCTTTCCCACTCAGAAGCAAAGTAAAAATGGCTATGTGCAAACAGCATAAAACCAGAACAACCTACGAGTAACTCGCAGTCTGTTCAGGTTTTATGCTGTTTGCTGTTCATCTGTATCTAAGGGTTGGAAATGAAGCCTTAAAAACTTGAATCTAGTAAGAAAGGTCTTAAATTGAATATAACTTTCTTAGGGACTACAAATGCGTGCAAATGTGTATCTAAGTGGTAAAGGGTTAAACATGGGTGGGAGAGGTGGGCTATCTAACTTCAACACTGGTGGTAGTGCAGGGCTCGCATTGTGGGGCTCATTAGTTCACTGCCTATCCTAGCAGGGTCATATTTATTATGAGTAAGTTGCAAAATAATTTGTTGTGAGCTCTTTTTCAATTGAAGAGGCAAGCTTGCTGAGTTGGTAGAGGAGGGCTGCTCTTATAACTGGTTCATGAGTTCACTCCCCAGCCAGGCTAGATTACTTTTTTTTTTTGAGGATTTGTTGTAAAATAAATTATTTGGCCCTCTTTTCTTTACATCTGGTTCCAGTTGCATTTTTTTAGCTCACCTGAGCACAACGTGCTCATGGTGAGCTTTTGTGATCGCCTTTTGTCCGTCGTGCGCTGTCTGTTGTTCGTTGTGAGACGTCAACATTTGCCTTGTTCACTCTCTAGAGGCCACATTTTTTGTCCAATCTTCATGAAATTTGGTCAGAAGATTGGTTTCAATGATATCTTGGATGAGTTTGAAAATGGTTACGTTTGCTTGAAAAACATGGCTGCCAAGGGGCGGGGCATTTTTCCTTATATGGCTTTAGTAAAATCTTGTTAACACTCTAGAGGCCACATTTATTGTCTGATCTTCATGAAACTAAGTCAGAAGATTCATCCCAGTAATATCTTGGATGAGTTCGAAAATGATGCCGGTTGGATGAAAAACATGGCCGCCAAGGGGCGTGGCTTTTTTCCTTATATGGCTATAGTAAAACCATGTTAACACTCTAGAGGCCACATTTATTTTCTGATCTTCATGAAACTTGCTCAGAAGATTTGTCCCACTGATATCTTTGATGAATTCAAAAATGGTAACCTTTGCTTGAAAAACATGGCTGCCAAGGGGCGGGGCATTTTTAACCAGGTTTTCCGAAGGAAAAAACTGGTTATTAGATTGGCGAATGCGGGCGGGCTGGCTGGCTGGCTGGCTGGCGGGCTGGCGGGCGGGCGGAACAAGCTTGTCCGGGCCATAACTATGTCGTTCATTGTCAGATTTTAAAATCATTTGGCACATTTGTTCACCATCATTGGACGGTGTGTCGCGCGAAATAATTACGTCGATATCTCCAAGGTCAAGGTCACACTTTGAGTTCAAAGGTCAAAAATGGCCATAAATGAGCTTGTCCTGGCCATAACTATGTCATTCATTGTGAGATTTTAAAATCATTTGGCACATTTGTTCACCATCATGGGACGGTGTGTCGCACGAAAGAATCACGTCAATATCTCCAATGTCAAGGTCGCCACGACTAAAAATAGATTTAAAAAAAAAACAAACTTACAAAGGGGGTTAATTTTGTTTGTTCATTTCAAAAGTTCAGTTTGAGTTTTCTCCCTTTATCAGATTTTTTTTTCACAATGAAAACCTGGTTTTGTGACAATTTTGTCCCTTGTTCCTTATATGGTTATATATTGCTATAGTAAAATCTTGTTAACACTCTAGAGGCCACATTTATTGTCCAATCTTAATGAAACTTGCTCAGAAGATTCATCCCAATAATATCTTGGACGAGTTCGAAAATGATGCCGGTTGGTTGAAAAACATGGCCGCCAGGGCGCGGGGCATTTTTCCTAATATGGCTATAGTAAAACCTTGTTAACACTCAAGAGGCCACATTTATTGTCCAATCTTGATGAAATTTGGTCAGAAGATTTGTCTTAATGATATCTTGGATAAGTTCGAAAATGGTTACGTTTGCTTGAATAACATGGCCGCCAAGGGGCGGGGCATTTTTCCTTATATGGCTTTTTAAGGCTACAGTAAAATCTTGTTAACACTCTAGAGGCCACATTTATAGTCCGATCTTCATGAAATTCGGTCAGAAGATTCATCCCAATAATATTTTGGACGAGTTAAAAATGATGCCAGTTGGTTGAAAGACGTGGCCACCACAGGCGCTGGGCTATTTTTATGCTCCCTCAAAAAAAAATTGGGGGGGAGCATATAGTCGCCGCTTCATCCGTCCGTGTGTCCGTCCATGCGTGCACAATTTTTGTCCGGGCTATTTCTCAGCAACTAATGACCAGAATTCAATTATACTTTATGGGAAGCTTCACTACCAAGAGGAGATGTGCATATTATCAGCCGGTTTTGGTCTGATGATTTTTCACAGAGTTATGGCCCTTTGAAATTTCCATTAACTGTACATATAGTGCAATTCCTGTCCGGGCTATTTCTCAGCAACTAATGACCGGAATTCAATGAAACTTTATGGGAAGCTTCACTACCAAGAAGAGATGTGCATATTATCAGGGGGTTCTGGTCGGATGATTTTTCACAGAGTTATGGCCCTTTGAATTTTTCCATTAACTGTACATATAGTGCAATTCTTGTCCGGGCTATTTCTCAGCAACTAATGACCGGAATACAATGAAACTTTATGGGAAGCTTCACTACCAAGAGGAGATGTGCATATTATCAGCTGGTTCTGGTCGGATGATTTTTCACAGAGTTATGGCCCTTTGAAATTTTCCATTGTACATATAGTGCAATTCTTGTCCGGGCTATTTCTCAGCAACTTATTATGGGAATTCAATGCAACTTTATGGGAAGCTTCACTACCAACAGGAGATGTGCATATTATTAGCTGGTTATGGTCGGATGATTGTTCACAGAGTTATGGCCCTTTGAAATTTTCCATTGTATATATAGTGCAATTCTTGTCCAAGCTATTTCTCAGCAATTTATCACGGGAATTCAATGAAACTTTATGGGAAGCTTTACTACCAACAGGAGATGTGCATATTATTAGCTGGTTATGGTCGGATGATTGTTCACAGAATTATGGCCCTTTGAAATTTTCCATTGTACATATAGTGCAATTCTTGTCCAAGCTATTTCTCAGCAATTTATCACGGGAATTCAATGAAACTTTATGGGAAGCTTTACTACCAACAGGAGATGTGCATATTATCAGCCGGTTATGGTCGGATGATTTTTCACAGTGTAATGGCCCTTTGAAATTTCTTGTCCGGGCTATTTCTCCCAAACTACTGACTGGACTTAAATGAAGCTTTATGGGAAGCTTAACTACCTTGAGGAGATGCACATGTTATTAGTGGGTTCTTGTTAGATGAGTTATGGCCCTTTGTCCAAAGTTATGCCCCTCAAGATGTTTCCTTTAATCTTTATATATAGTGTAATATTGTGACAAAAAAATATTTTGGGGAGCATCACCCATCTCCGACGTTTACTTGTCCTTAAATGGCTATAGTAAAACCTTGTTAACACTCTAACTTTATTTTCCGATCATCATGAAACTTGGTGAGAAGATTTTTCCCAATGATATCTTGGATGAGTTTGAAAATGGTTTTGGTTGCTTTTAAAACATGGCTGCCAAGGGGTGGGGCATTTTTCCTTATATGGCTATATATGGCTATAGTAAAACCTTGTTAACACTCTAGAGGCCACATTTATTGTCCAACCTTCATGAAATTTGCTCAGAAGATTGGTCTCAATGATATCTTGGATGAGTTCGAAAATAATTATGATTGCTTGAAAAAAATGGCTTTCAAGGGGCGGGGCATTTTTCCTTATATGGCTATAGTAAACTCTTGTTAACACTCTAGAGGCCACATTTACTGTACGATCTTCATGAAACTTGGTCAGAAGATTCATCCTGATAATATCTTGGATGAGTTCAAAAATGATGCCGGTTGGTTGAAAAACATGGCTGCCAGGGGGCTGGGAATTTTTATCCCCACGCTTTTTGAAAAGTGTGGGGATATTGTGGTTATCTCCGCCGTCTGTCTGTCCGTCCGTCCTGGCCACTATCTCCTCCTACACTATTAGCACTAGAACCTTATAACTTACACACATGGTAGCTTCGAGCATGTGAGCGACCCTGCACTATTTGGAATTTTGATCTGACCCCTGGGTCAAAAGTTATGGGGGTTGGGGTGGGGCCGAGTCAGAGATTTTTACTCATTTTTAGCTCACCTGTCACGAATTGACATGGTGAGCTTATGTGACCGTGTGATGTCCGGCATCCGTAATGTGTGCGTGTGTGTGTGCGTCCGTCAAAAATTTGTTTGTGTAGACAGTAGAGGTCACAGTTTTCATCCAATCTTTATGAAATTTGGTCAGAATGTTTATCTTTATGAAATCTGGGTTGGGATTGTATTTGGGTCATCTTGGGTCAAAAACTAGGTCTCTTGGTCAAAAACTAGGTCACATAATAGGTCAAATAATAGAAAAACCTTGTGTAGACAATAGAGGTCGCAGTTTTCATCCAATCTTTATGAAATTTGGTCAGAATGTTTATCTTGATGAAATCTGGGTTGGGATTGTATTTGGGTCATCTGGGGTCAAAAACTAGGTCACTAGGTCAAAAACTAGGTCAAAAAATAGAAAAACCTTGTGTAGACAGTAGAGGTCACAGTTTTCATCCAATCTTTATGAAATTTGGTCAGAATGTTTATCTTGATAAAATCTGGGTTGGGATTGTATTTGGGTCATCTGGGGTCAAAAACTTGGTCACTAGGTCAAAAACTAGGTCAAGGTCACTAGGTCAAAAACTAGGTCAAAAAATAGAAAAATCTTGTGTTGACAGTAGAGGTCACAGTTTTCATCCCATCTTTATGAAATTTGGTCAGAATGTTTATCTTGATAAAAGCTGGGTAGGGATTGTATTTGGGTCATTTGGGGTCAAAAACTAGTTCACTAGGTCAACAACTAGGTCAAATAATAGAAAAACCTTGTGTAGACAATAGAGGTCGCAGTTTTCATCCAATCTTTATGAAATTCGGTCAGAATGTTTATCTTGATGAAATCTGGGTAAGGATTGTATTTGGGTCATCTGAGGTCAAAAACTAGGTCACTAGGTCAAATATTTGAAAAAACATCAACAATTTGTTTGTGTAGACAGTAGAGGTCACAGTTTTCATCCAATCTTTATGAAATTTTGTCAGAATGTTAATCTTGATGAGATCTGGATTGGGATTGTATTTGGCACATCTGGGGTCAAAAACTAGGTCACTTGGTCAAAAACTAGGTCACAAGGTCCAATAATAGAAAAACCTTGTATAGACAATAGAGGTCACAGTTTTCATCCAATCTTTATGAAATTTGGTCAGAATGTTTATCTTGATGAAATCTGGGTTGGGATTGTATTTGGTTAGTCAGGTGAGCGATTCAGGGCCATCATGACCGTCTTTTTCAATTTATGGCATTAACGCCCAGTAGCACTAGGTATTGGTCAAGTGGGTCAAATGTGTGCTCTAGGAACTGGCAAACAACCGTGGTCCAATGTGTGCACTATAAGGTACTTGTTAACCACTGTGTTCGAATGTGTTTACTAGGTACTTGTTAACCACTTAGATCCTGTGTGTGCACTAGGTACTGGTTAACCACTTAGATACTGTGTGTGCACAAGGCACTTGTTAACCACTTAGATCCTGTGTGTGCACTAGGTACTGGTTAACCACTTAGATCCTGTGTGTGCACTAGGTACTGGTTAACCACTTAGATCCTGTGAGTGCACCAGGTACTTGTTAACCACTTAGATCCTGTGTGTGCACTAGGTACTGGTTAACCACTTAAATCCTGTGTGTGCACTAGGTTCTGGTCAACTACTGTGGTCCAATGTGCGCACTAGGTACTTGTTAACCACTTAGATTTGATGTGTGCACTAGGTACTGGTTAACCACTTAGATCCTGTGTGTGCACTAGGTACTTGTTAACCACTTAGATCCTGTGTGTGCACTAGGTACTGGTTAACCACTTAAATCCTGTGTGTGCACTAGGTACTGGTTAACTACTTAATTCCTGTGTGTGCACTAGGTACTGGTTAACAACTTAGATTTGATGTGTGCACTAGGTACTGGTTAACCACTTATATCCTGTGTGTGCACTAGGTACTTGTTAACCACTGAGATCCTGTGTGTGCACTAGGTACTTGTTAACCACTTAGATCCTGTGTGTGTACTAGGTTCTGGTTAACTACTGTGGTCCAATGTGCGCACTAGGTACTTGTTAACCACTTAGATCCTGTGTGTGCACTATTTTCTTGTTAACCACTTAGATCCTGTGTGTGTACTAGGTACTGATTAACCACTTAGATCCTGTGTGTGCAATAGGTACTTGTTAATCACTTAGATCCGGTGTGTGCACTAGGTTCTGCTTAACTACTGTGGTTCAATGTGCACACTAGGTACTTGTTAACCAATTAGATCCTGTGTGCACTAGGTACTTGTTAACCACTTAGATCCTGTGTGTGCACTAGGTACTGGTTAACAACTTAGATTTGATGTGTGCACTTGGTCGTAGTTAACAACTTAGATTTGATGTGTGCACTTGGTCGTAGTTAATAACTTTGATCGGGTTAATCTTGCCCATGTTTGAACTAACTGCCATTTCATGACAGGATACTTTTAAAAACATCACATTTTATAAACCTTGTCAATGTTTTTTATTTGAAAAATGCTGCGTATAAAGGTTGATCAAGAATCTTCAAGTCTCTTCATTTGCCTGTCCATTTGTAACATCCTTCTACATGTATTTGGTCTTGATCTTACCTTATCCAGTACTGAATTACCAATGGGTATTAATTTTGTAATAACTTTTGTCCTTAAACAATCATGGCTCTTCAATGCCTTGTTATTATTGATTAATAATTAATGCATATTTCTTATGTATATGTTATTTAAAAAAGATAATACCTTATGAACATAAATAGAATTGTTGGTAACTGCCTAGGGACTTGGGGGGTCACAGGTTCTTTCCCCACTATGGAAGTGTTCTGGTAACCTCCTCCAAAGATGTTAAGTGCTGGTTGTACCCAGTAATCAAACTTAAGGGTATTCATTTAGCCTTATGCTTTTTAAGCAAACTAGAATTAAAAGATTAAAAATTAGAACACTGTGATACAGTTATTTCATTTTTTTGTGTTGTTTCAGGTTTGCTACTAGTGGAATCTCCCAATGATGTGTGTGTCCACGGCAACTCTACAGTGACCTTGATGCCAAATATCACCATAGTAACACATAATGCTACCATAGCAACAGGCACATTAGTTTCTAGCAATGTGACCTATATTTTTAATGGCACATTTGTTTGATAGAAATTTTTATATCTAGCACATGTTTGTTTGGATATTATGCAAGTGTACCTGAGCGATCAAAGATGCTCAAATTTATTTTTAGTATTTCAACACGATCAAAGGAAGTGAGTGGTGATTTTTTTGCAATAGATACATAATTGACAAGTAGAGCAAACATGCAAGTATTGGGACCAACAAAATATGATTCAATTTTATAATTGTGTACATATTGGGACCAATATGATGCAATTATATCATTTTTGACAGTGTTTTAAAAGTTTTATTTTTTGTAATTCTTCTTCATCTGTTTACTTTGCTTTAATGCATTAACAATAAGTCACCAACCTTAGCATTGATAACTCGATAACACTTGAAAATCTTATAACAGTGCAACAAAGATCCTGTGAAATGTAAAACAATCTTTGGATGCCATCTTGGTTTCCATGGTAACATGCTGTCACTAAAATTGAAATTCAGACATCTCATTTATTGAATATGCAAAGTAACTGCTAGTAAATGGGCTAAACTATAGCATATAAAGGATATTCTTTCCAAAGCCTCAATATGGAAACCTTGATAACTCGAGATCTTTGATAATTCAAGCATGTCTACAGTTACCCCGGCGCAATCTGGATTAAACAGTTCGTTTTATTTAAAATATTAAACATGAACAAATTATAAGTAATTTTTTTTTAGGAAAATAATTGTTTGGGATATTTGTTCCTACAGTTATACATTTAAAATAATGTGTTGTCACTGTCAATCATTTTGCAGGATACACAATAGGTAGTGTATTGTTGATTAACAGAATGTATGTTTGTGTGTATTACTTGACATTCATTTTACAAGTGTTTTTAAAACACATGAGCTCAATCAACTGTAAATGCAGCCCATTTTAATTTATTTACCATTAATATTTTAACATGATATTTATTTCATTGAACCTCATGGTATAATTCTGATAAAATATGCTTTTAGTCAGTTACATTTTGTTATTTTATGAATTGCTATGTACGTAAAAACATCGATTTTCTTTTATTTTAAAACTTTCCATCTCTGCTTTAATCAATATGATCATTATTGTGTTTGTATATTCATTTTTAATGTAACAATAAATGAATCAACCCAATTGGCATGATGCTGTTGTTTCTTATTCAAACAGGACATGAAGCTTGTTTCTCCCCGACAAGGGCTGAGGGATATAGAATTGGCGTTGTCTGTCAGTCCGACTGTCTGTCACAAAATTTTGTAAGGGCTATATCTCAGAAACTATATAAAATATCAACATTAAACTTAATGGGTGTATATATATCAATGAGGAGAGGTGCCATGCTAAAGATACATAACCCTACACTTTCTTAAATAAATGTTATGCTTTTTTTGTGATTTAACTTTTCAGGGTTATACCATACCATACCAGATACCATACAAGATTTCAAGATGAAACTTCATGAGTGTATTGGTATCAATGAGGAGAAGGGCCTTGCTTAAGAACCAAAACTACACATTCTTAAATATGAGTTGTTGACCTTTGTTTTGTATATTCCCCTAATATTTATTTTGGGGGGAGCATATAGTCGCCGCTTCGTCTGTCCCTCCGTTCGTCCGTGCACAATTTTTGTCCGGGCTATTTCTCAGCAACTAATGACCGGAATTCAATGAAACTTTATGGGAAGCTTCACTTCCAAGAGGAGATGTGCATATTATCAGTGGGTTCTGGTCGGATGATTTTTCACAGAGTTATGGCCCTTTGAAATTTTCTTTAAAAAAATTATTGTCCCCCCAACTACTGTGCCCTCGAGACGTTTCCTTTTATCTGAATATATAGTGCAATATTGTGACAAAAAAAAACTTTGGGGAGCATCGCCCGTCTCTGATGGTTTCTTGTTTTTAGGATGTTTCTTTTTAGTGCTATTTCAGATACACTACAAGATTTCAACATGAAACTTGATTGGTGTGTAGATTTTGATGAGGGGAATTGCCTTGCACAAGAACCATAACCCTACACTTTCTTAAAGAGTTATTGCCCTTTTTGTATGATGTTTCTTTTCAGGGCTACATCTCGGATATGCTACTAGATTTCCACATGAAACTTTATGGGTGTATAGGTATCGATGAGGAGAATTGCAATGTATAAAAACCATAACCCCACACTTGACTATTTTTTGTTAAGATTTAGAACGTATATTGAGATTTGCACCAATCCATAATCCAAATTTATTTGGCGAGGGATATCAATTCAACAATATTGCTCGTTTTCTACAGATACGGAAGGAGATCATGTGTGGGCCATTCTGCAATCTTTACAGATGGGTCCTTATGTTTTATAAATACCTGTAGTTACGATGAATTCCAGGAAATCAAACTCTAAAATGCTCATTCTTAAACAAGCTCTAATAAAATTGTTAATATTTGCCATTCTTATGATGAAAAATATCAAAACAAAAAAGTATCTTATGAAGCAAGTCAAAATTACATTAACACAATATGTAAAGGCTATTAAACTTTTTATTCTAGCTGTATTTGTTGGTAAGCTTTTTAGATTTAATGTAGAATCAATGAAAATGACATCATATTCGGTCTATCATTGTTATGCACATTTAATGCAAAAAATACAAATGGTTGATTTGAGTGGTCTAAATTTGCATCACTTTGTTTTGTTACAAATCTGACTAAATAAAAATCATAATATTCCATTTGATACAATGTCTAGCAAAATGGCACATAATGTACCCACAACTAAGGCTTATATAAATGATTAAGTCCCAAAATTTAGTCAGTTCATGCTGCAATGGCATTATTCCTTACGCAGAAAAAAATAAAATAAACAAGAGATGTGTTTGTCAGAAACACAATGCCCCCTGCAGCGCTGCTTTGAAGCCATATTTTTTACCTTGAAGGATGACCTTGACCATTCACCACTCAAAATGTGCAGCTCCATGAGATACACATGCATGCCAAATATGAAGTTGCTATCTTCAATAATCCAAAAGTTATGACTTATGTTAAAGTTTTCGGACGAACAGACTGACTGACAGACAGACTGACAGACAGTTTAAAAACTATATGCCATCCTTCGGGGGCATAAAAACTAAGCTGTTTGTTAATTTTTTTAAATATGTTTCTATTTGGAAGATCTTGGTGGAATAAGGCTAATTATCCCCCGACAGAGGCGGAGGGGTATTGTTTTGAGGTTGTCCGTCAGTCCGGCCGGCTGTCCGTCCGTCCGGCACTTTTGTGTCCGGAGCCATATCTTGGAAGTGCTTTGGTGGATTTCATTGAAACTTTGTATGAGTATATATATATATGCATAAAAGGATGATGCACACCAAATGGCATTGTACACCATCTGTTAAAAACAGAGTTTTGGCCCTTTGTATCTTAAAAAAATGCTTTTTACTATAGGCACTTTTGTGTCCGGAGCCATATCTTGGAAGTGCTTTGGCGGATTTCATTGAAACTTGGTATGAGTATATATATGCATAAGAGGATGATGCACGCCAAATGGCATTAGTACACCATCTGTTATAAACAGAGTTATGGCCCTTTGTATCTTGAAAAATGCTTTTTACTATAGGCACTTTTGTGTCCGGAGCCATTTCTTGGAAGTGCTTTGGCGGATTTCTTTGAAACTTGGTATGAGTATATATATGCATAAGAGGATGATGCACTCCAAATGGCATTTTATACCATCTGTTATAAACAGAGTTATGGCCCTTTGTATCTTGAAAAAATGCTTTTTACTATAGGCACTTTTGTGTCCGGAGCCATATCTTGAAAGTGCTTTGGCGGATTTCATTGAAACTTGGTATGAGTATATATATCAATATGAGGATGATGCACTCCAAATGGCATTGTACACCATCTGTTAATAACAGAGTTATGGCCCTTTGTATCTTGAAAAAATGCATTTGTTTGTGTGTCCGCAGCCATATCTTGGAAGTGCTTTGGCGGATTTTATTGAAACTTGGTATGAGTATATATATGGATAAGATGATGATGCACGCCAAATGGCATTGTACACCATCTGTTAATAATGGAGTTATGGCCCTTTTTATTGTGAAAAAATGCTTTTTTGAGTGTCAAATATAACACTTTTGTGTCCAGCAGCATATTGGCGGGGGATATCAATACAACGAATTTGCTTGTTAGACAGAGTTTTGGATTGAATGATAATTTAAATGAATATCGTAAACGTTGACAACCTGGTTTTGTTTGATTGCCATGTTTGTTGGTAATTACACGTGTAAATTTACAATTGCTGCATTTTTGTTATATTAGTTTTACTATTTGTTGATATACACATGTCCGTGCAACTAGGCTAAATGAGTGGATCTCTTATATTTGTAAAATATAACTTAATGAAATATGTGATGTTCTTTTTTAATTAATTGTTCTTTACCTAATTGCGTACATATATATTAAGATTTTAATGACCTAGGGTGTTTCAGTGGGTTTTTATCGCACGAGCCCTCAGTGAATTGGAATACAGCCTCAAACATTACAGAAATGCCATACAACTTAAGGGAACAGTATAACCATGAATTTTTCCATATATTTTATACCTTCCTGTGATGATAAACATAACAAAATATTGAACTTTTAGGTTTAGCTTTATTTGTTAGAATGTTGTTTTTACCTAGTATCAATTTAAATGACAGCATATTAGATCTTTTATTTTAATGCTTTCCCTCCACTTTTCAAAGAGGCGGGGGTATTTGGCTGTGCGTCAGTCCGGCGATCTATGAACCTTTTTATAAAGTGCTTTGCCCTGTCGCCATGCACACCAACATGGCGATTAGTTGTGAAGAAAGGAAACCTGCCTAAACATTTTGAGGTCAATAGGTCAAAGGTTATATGGGCTTTTCACTGTAATTGTGTGTCTGAATAACATCTTTGAATGCTTTGGCGCAAGATGGTGAAAATGGAATAGTGGTTATTTATGAAAAAAGGACGATGGCCTACTGATTATTAGGTCACCGTTTCAAGGGCCTTGGTATTACGTTCTTGTAACAGGGAAATCGTTTTGGCATTATTTCTTTTTAAGAAAATATTTTGACATACATCATGATGCACTTTTGTAAACATCAATGGTAAAGGAAGAATTTTGATTTCACCTGCTCAAATGTCCAGGTCTCATGAGCTTGAACAAATAAATTGGTTCCTTTACGATACCTTGAGAATGCTTTGACCTATAATAATCTTAATGGGTGAATTGGTAAGTTGTTAAAAATATTTATCCCTGTTTGTTAAGAGGTCAACAGGTCAAAGAAGAAGGCCACAAGGGCTTGTGACAAGAAATTGGTTTCCACAGGATATCTTGAGAACGCTTTGACATGCAAGCCTTTCAAAATGATAGTGATTAACTGAAAAGACATCTATTAAGATTTAGGTCATCAAGTCAAGGGGCTTAGATCATGATATTGGTTTCTACTCAATATCAAGAACAGATTTAATATCATATAATTTATTATGTTGGTCAGTCTCGATGAAGGGTGACATTTAAAGAATTTCAAATCACGAGATCTAAGTTGTAATCACACTGGTAGGACTGCAGCAAGTTGGGGGGGCTAACATTTTTTTTTACAAACATCACTTGTTTACAAGGAATCTGTCCGTTGTTGTTTGCAAGAAATTAATGTCATACTGTTTTAATACACATGTAAATAAATGATGTTATTAATTTGTGGGGGTTTAAAGTACATTTAGAAAGAAGAGTCGAGTTTAAATCAATAAAAATCTAATGAATAAGCTTTTGAAATACAAACTAAGAAAACAAACAGAATGAAAAATATTATAATATTAATCCTAATTTGCTGTCAAATAAACCAGTCTAGAGAATATGTGATTTAATTCTTACAAATCTATAACTGGACCATGGCCAGGGGCGTCGGAAGCAAATTGACATTGGGGTGGCGGAAGGGGTTGGGTATGGGAGGGAGTATCCCCAGTCCCGTTGGTGGGGGTCCCGAGCCTCCCCCGGATTTTTTTTCATATTTTAGCATCAAATGGCGCATTCCTGGTGCGTTTTTATGCCTGATACCTGTCCGTATACACGTCTATTGCAGGCATATTCTGAATGACAAAAGTTGTGACAGACCATCGATGGAGAAGTGATCTCTATATGTCGCAGTTTGTACTTTGTAGCAGGCGACACAACAATATGTATCATGTGGGTTAAAATAACGTTCTTCAGATTTTTTTTCCCGCAATTCCGTTTTGGAAATTTGAAATTTGTTGGGTTTGGAGTAGACATATTGAAATGACACAAAAAAGTGGTAAAAAACATTAAATAAGTTTTTGGAATTATCGAATTACTTTGAGTTATTACAATTAATTCAGGTATCTTGAGGTATCTTTAATTTTGTGATAATTAAGGACTATTGGATATCGGCACATTTGTTTCATGTCATACTTTCCTTATATTAATAAAAAGAAGCATACTTTCCTTGATATTAATAAAAAAGAAGCAAAGGCTTAGATCATACCAACAATTTAAGATTCCCAGTTTTAATTACTCAAGAATAAAGAGATTATCTTTATAAAAGAGACCGATCAATTAACAACATAATTGACACGTACATTACCGTGGGCAGGTGATGGCAAACAACAATACACGTGTCATAACCGCGAAAGCTTGAGTACCTTGCTTCGCGGTTAAGATATTTTCAAATATACGGGTATTGAAATGGAAATAAACTGCTGCGCCATGAGCGCATGATACGCCCGTCGTTCGCCAATGAAGTAGTAAGGTAATAAATAACCCTTTGAATCATTTTTTTACTTCAGTTTATTTAATGAAATCACGAAATTTTGACGAACAAAGTCGCATAACTCTGGAACGACAATTCAGAATTCCGTCAAAAATGAAAGGGGATCAGGGTTTATGAATATTAAGATTGTGTTAAAATTTGAAAAAAATCCATCGAAGGATATTTGAGCTACGGTAGGACATTCAATGAAATCACGAAATTTTGACGAACAAAGTCCCATAACTCTGGAACGACAATTCAGAATTCCGTCAAAAACGAAAGGGGATCAGGGTTTATCAATATTAAGATTGTGTTGAAATTTGAAAAAAATCCATCGAAGGATATTTGAGCTACAGTAGGACATTCAATGAAATCACGAAATTTTGACGAACAAAGTCCCATAACTCTGGAACGACAATTCAGAATTCCGTCAAAAACGAAAGGGGATCAGGGTTTATCAATATTAAGATTGTGTTAAAATTTGAAGAAAATCTGTCAAAGGATATTTGACGTAGCGTACGACATTAACAGACGGACGGACGGACGGACGGACGGACAGACGGACGGACAGACGGACGCGGGGTATACCATAATACGTCCCGTCATAGACGGACGTATAAAAATAAATAAAAAAGGTCTTTACCGATATTTCCTTTTTGCCTAAAATACTGGGGCGGCGGCGGCCGCCCCTGCTGCCCCAGCTCCGATGCCTCTGTCATGGTCCTGACAACGAACTATGATTGCAAATAACATCTTAAATAAACTATATTTTACTTTTACCTCAGATGAGTGTCATGTCCTTATTACAGTGTTGAAGGCTGATTCAGCGATTATGACTAGATCAACTTGCTTAGTACTGAGCACAGAACAAACAAGTGTTCCACACGAACATGGAAATAATCATCAGAGCCGCTTCTATAATGGAGATAATATGCGGTCTCATTGTAATTACAATATACAAGCTTATGCCTGTGTTAATATATACTTCTCATGGTCGACATTTAATTGTACCACCATTCATGGCGTATTTTACAATTATTAATAGGGTAAAATATGTGCAATTAAAAAATTCATTCAGAATCAAATTAAAATATTTCTGCGGAATTAACAACCTTGGTCAAGCTGTATGGTTTCTTTTACTCTTAGTTTCTCTTTTGTTGGGGGGAAAACATGACAAAAGTCTGCATAACAACAAATACTTTACTTCACAAATGTAGTACTGCAGAAACACTGTACCCAGTGGCAATAGAATTAATTTAGAAGCACTCAACAAACAAGAATATAACTACTACAAAAATAAAAGAAATAGCTAACAATTCGACTACTTTTATAACATAAAATACAAGCATATTGCAATCAGTGTTTTTAGGACATTCATAATTGAATTTATGACAAATGTAACAGTATGTATATCATTCCACGCTATGGAATACAACTTCCAAACATGGAATTAAAACATAAAACAGTAAACAAAAAATTGGCTCAATTGGATACAATAATAGATTGGGAAAATCCCTTAATCATTGGGGACTATATTTTTCTAGCTGACCTCCAGGGGCAAATCTTTAGGGTGGTGTATGATGCACACACATTCTAATCTTGATATACTGCTATAAAACAGATGAAATCACAACTTGCTATCAGAATCTGAATACTTACAGATGAACAAATATACAAAGTTTCTATTTCTTCATAGATGTGATCATTGCAAGACTTTTCTGCAGACACAAATAACTGAACCCCAAATATAATTCTAATCAAATTATATAAGAAATACAAAGGGGGGGGGGGCTCTCTAGAGCTCACCTGAGGTCACAGACACCAATAAATGAAGGCTTGACCAAGTGACCAAGCTTTTGGAAGCATGTGAACCAGATTCATTCAAACTTGGCTTGGTCAAGATAAACTTTCTTCCACATTTTCATCAATATTTAATCAAATGTGGAATCTAGATTGGTAACATTTTATAAAAAGATTTGAACTTGTGACTTTGTCTTTAGCACACATGACCTTAATTTTGAACTAGAGTTAGATATTGTAAAGATAAACAATCTGACCATGTTTCATCAAGAGCGAGTCATAAACTTGGCCTGTTTCGTTGTAACAAGGTTTTGCTGAGATTTGACCTGGTGACCTTATTTTTTTACACATATGACACAAGTTCAATGTCGGCCTAGATATTTTCAAGATAAACATTCTAGGGTTCATTAAGCTATAGTCATAAATATGGCCTCTAAAGTTTTAACAAGGTATTTATAAGAGTTCAACAGGTAACAAAGTTATTGGACAAACATTTAAAGGTCAAGATACATATTAATCCCAAGTTTCATCAAGATTGAATTTTAAATTATTTGTAAGGTTTGACAAGGTTATCTAGTTTTTGGATGCAAGTGACCCAGATTCAAAAGTCGGCCAAGATATTGTCATGATAAACATTCTCATGTTTTATCTAGATTGAGTCATAAATAAGGTCTCTAGAGTAGTAACATTGTTTTATAAGATATGATCCGGTGTCTCAACTTTTGAACATACATGACCAAGGTTCATACTCAGCCTAGATTTTGCCAAGATAAACAATTTGACCAAGCTATATAAAGATTTGATACAACATGTTGTGTATTGAGTTATTAAAAGATGTTTAGGCACACCACACAAAGACGGATGGTGGACCTAGAGTGATCACAACAGCTCACCTCTATAAGACTATAACTTCTGGTTCAGGTGAGCTAGAAAATAATTAGTGTTACATTATACAAGACTATTGCCAAGCAATATATGTCCCCTACCGGCTCCACCATTGTCAGAAATTCCATCATTGTCAGATCTTTTTTTTTGCTGCCATAGCAACCAGAATTTTTGACGTAAGAAAAAATGAAACAACGTGTATATTGTCCATATTGCCATCTATCCATGTTTCAAGTTTCATGAAAAAATATGAAGAACTTTTTAAGTTATCGCAGAAAAGTGTGACAGAATCACAGACAGACGCACAGAGCGCAAACCATAAGTCAACGGTAGGGGACAAAAAGTTTATAAATTATCCAAACTATAAACTTTGAAATTATAATTTCTCCAAAAGATTGGCCTAAAAACTGCCAGTTCTGTAGGATTTAAATGAAGTTTCTAGACACAAGAAAGATACATACCATGTAATTATCTCATTTAAAATGTACATGTGCTGTCTTTTTAGAGACAAACCATTACTTCCCCCACCCCTAAAAACTGCCTTTTCTTCAAAAGCTTCTTGCAGCATTTTCAACAAAACCTTGGAGAATCAAAATAAACAGGAACAAACTTGGGAATATGCATACACTAACATCCATCCTTCAATCTCCCTGCACCACATATGGATACCATTGCTTAATGCCAGAAATCACAATGACTAAGTCACAAGTCAACGCCAGGGCTTACCCAGCAGAATACCACGTACAAACCATCAATGGACAACTTGATCAAGGGGAGAAAACTTCCTTGTTATGAGAAAATACTTCTCTGGAGTCTTTCACAGATTATGACCAGAAAATCATTCATCTAAAAATTATCAATATTAATTTAAAACCAGAATTTGTATAATCTGTGCAAAAAAACCTGTTCAAAATCACATATATTCTATGTCACTGAGAGCATGTAATACACAAAATACGTAATATTAAAATTCTTACAAACAACCTGGCTTTAAAATAAAACAACTGAAATACAACATACCATAAGGAGCATTACATAAAGCAACAAGTTCGAACTACCGGTAGACAACACAATTATAAAATATGAATTTTATAAATTATGGATTTATAATAATGCAAAAACAAGAGGGCCATTGGGCCCCAAGGCACTCACCTGACACCTCCAGGAACTACACTATTTTGAACAGATAGTATTCATTCATTCTATTACAATAATTGGGCAAAAATATGAATTATAGAGAGCTTAAAAGTTTTCACTAAAGTCAGATTAGGAAAGCTGTCATTCCCCATGGCAGCCCTTTTTTAACAAAATCAGAGCCATTTTCTAACTCAGCTGAGATATTATGAGAACAAACTTTCAGAGGAAATTTTTTGCAAAAAGGATCAACATGCAACTTAAACAGTGTTCACAAGCTTTTTTTTAATGGGACCAAGTGACCTAGCTTTTGACCAACTATGACTCAGTTTGAAACTCTCTAGTTAGTTTTAATAGGAACGAATGTTGCGACCAATTTTTATGAAAAAATGTATATGTATGTGGCCTCTAGGCGGTTGTCAAGGTAAATGTTGTTGGCAAATGATGCACCATGTACAACAGACAAAAGATGATCAAAAAAGCTAACCATGAGCACGTTGTGCTCAGGTGAGCTAAAATAACAAATCAGATCTTGATACAAATGAGAACGATGTACGTTTAGATTTTATCTGAAAAAAATGATGTCTTACGAAGAATGGAAAGATGTCCTGGTGATGATGTCACACTGTACAACACATAACAATGATCTGTACACTGCTGTCTGATGGAAATAAAAAATGACCTAACTAAAGGTATAAACTTATGACTGAATGTTCATGACCGTGACCCATTGCACTGGTGGGAAAAACACATGCTTTTACAGACATCAAAAAGATGTACTTGAAACAATTAATGTTAGCTGAATTTATGTACACTTGTCAAATAATTAATCCAGACACAAAAGACATTTTGTTACGTTTATACATCGGATAACTATGCTTGAACAAATGAAGCTGTATAAATGTACGCCTGGATGTGCAATACTCATTCCAGACACACATGATGCCGTGTGAATTTACAGACTGGGTAATGTTAGTCAATTAGCTATGCAGGACTTAAATGAATCTGTGTTAATTTTAAACATGCACAAATGGACTTTTAAACTGAATATACTTCTAAAAGCAATGGCATAATTGCATACAAGCGTTGTATACATTAAAGAACAGTCTGCAAATAGTCACATGAGGGCAGTTGTCATTTACCCATTTTTTGCCTCAAGAATAAAAAAATAACTAAACATGTAAATATGTTTCTTTTTCATAACAGAATATTTAATTTTTTAATCTTTAAAAGCAAATTTCAACTGTAACAACTCAATTATGTAAAAAAAAATCCATGTCAACAGAAACTACTTCAACAATTTAATAGATATCACAAAGTTCAAACTCCATGATCTACGGTATTTTGTTAGAAACATGCCTATACAGTTGTTATAGTTAAATTGTTTAGATTATAATAGAAATTCTACTCCATATTTAAACAATATAAAATATCCAATATACAAACAAAACATTGCCAGAGTCACAGTTTTAACAATAACTTGTTATTTCTATTACGAAATATAACAAGAGCACTGCATAACGGGTGCCACACTCGGCTGCGAAAGCTTGTCAGATTTTTTTTAAGAGGTCACAGTGACCTTGACCTTTGACCTAGTGACCCAACAAGATATGTGTTTGTCAGAAACACAATGCCCCCTACTGCGCCGCATTGAAATAAAATGTTATAATTTGGCAGGTATAGAATTCATCTCCCTTTAAATGATATTACTTCCCTTGAATTTTTTCCAATCCAACTGGGGAAGGGGGGGTGGGGGGTTCTCACACTCAATTATGACCATGTCAGACATCACTGACAACCAAGGCCTGTGGTTTAAAAGTGATCATAACCAGAGTTGATCATGTATCAATGGACATAAGTCCACAGGTATGTAATGAACATCAAAGAAATTATAATTATATAATTAAAAAAAAAACTTTGACAAATCAATCATTTCTGTTATAAATAATCAAAATAATAAATGTGTACAGTAACTGTGAAAAGAACTTCAATTCTTGGTAAGAAAATATATGAGATTTATAATTATATAAATTACTTCCCTTGAAAATAATTGTCTGTAACAAATCTCTATTTTTAGTAGCAAATAATTAAAGCCACTACTGTGAATGTAGATTCACCACTCAAAATTCGCAGCTCCATGAGATACACATGCGTGCCAAATATATAAGTTGGCTATGTTCAATATTGAATAATTTTCTCCCTTTTTAAAGCTTATTACTTCCCTTAAATCTGTATTTTTACCATAGACCGTAAAGGATGACCTTGACCTTTTACCACAATGTGTGTGTCAGAAACACAATGCCGCCTACTGCGCCGCTTTGATTTATTTAACAAAAATATAAACGTTGGCAGGTCAGATAACTATGTCCATCTAAAGCTTATTACTTCCCTTGACTTTGTTTTTTCGACCCTAGACCTTGAAGGATGATGTTCACCTAGAAATTTTACCACTCAAAATGTGCAGCTCCATGAAATGCACATGCATGCCAAATATCAAGTTGCTATCTTCAATATTTAACAAGATGTGTTTGTGAAACACAATGTCCCCCTATATGATGTTTGACCTTGAAGGATGACCTTGACCTTGTGAAGGATGACCTTGACCTTTCACCACTCAAAATGTGCAGCTCCATGAGATGCACATGCATGCCAAATATCAAGTTGCTATCTTCAATATTGCAAAAGTATTCATAAAATAAGCGATTTGGGCCACATATATTTGACCTCTGACCTTGAAGGATGACCTTGACCTTGACCTTTCACCACTCAAAATGTGCCGCTCCATGAGATGCACATGTGTGCCAAATATCAAGTTGCTATCTTCAATATTGCAAAAGTATTTATCAAATAAGCGATTTGGGCCACATATATTTGACCTCTGACCTTGAAGGATGACCTTGACCTTGACCTTTCACCACTCAAAATGTGCAGCTCCATGAGATACACATGCATGCCAAATATCAAGTTGCTATCTTCAATATTGCAAAAGTATTCATAAAATGAGCGATTTTGGCCACATATATTTGACCTCTGACCTTGAAGGATGACCTTGACCTTTCACCACTCAAAATGTGCAGCTTCATGAGATACACATGCATGCCAAATATGAAGTTGCTATCTTCAATATAGCAAAAGTTATTGCAAAATGTTAAAGTTGGCGCAAACAGACCAACAGACAGACCAACAGACCAAAAGACAGGGCAAAAACAATATGTCCCCCACTACTATAGTGGGGGACATAAAAAGTTATGGCCAATGTTAAGGTTTTAGCACGACGCCTACGGCTGACGGCGGACGACGAGCTGGCTATGACGATAGCTCGGGTTTTCTCCAGACAGCCTCGCTAAAAACAAAAATCTAAATTATTTTATTTTACTACAACATACTTAATTAAAAAATATAGTAAGTTTCTTACAAAAGCTACTTAAACAATCCTCTTTGAACTAAAAAGCTTTCCAAGTAAAACCGGACCATCCATTGGACCCATGATAAAAATCAGCTATTCAATCACGATTCCTAACAAGACATGACTAGCTTCGATAAAAAACAATGATCTCAAACCTTATCAGAAATGTCTACACTTGAGACAGGGACAGAGTACCAGTATATACATGTATAACCTCTCTAGATACATTTAGAGTAGAGTGTACTCATGATAAATTTACAGCGTCTGTAACAGTGAATAAAATATATACCATATCAAAACTACAAGCCTCTAACAAGTGTATGCAGATTATATAATATATTTATATAATTATATATATATATTAATGATTTTTTGTTTTAATATTCCTGCACTTTCAGTACAAATAAATTATCACCGTTCAGATTCATTTAACAACAAAGTCTGTGCATTACATGAACGATGTCTTGCAAATACTTGCACTATATCTACAAAGTTTAACAATCTTATCACGTTTATGACAACTCACTGCACAGGTACTTCTTTGACCATACATGTAACTGTGACAACAGTTTTTGCGTATGTAGGGGATTTTTGCACCCTTCATTTTGCATTTTAAACATAACCTGGGAGAGTATGGTATCTGTACTTCACCTCTAGAACACGAGCAAGGTTTATAAGATTTATTATAATCAAGACACGTTCTGGGAAAACTGGGTTTACTGCATGTGCATTAAGTGTCATCCCAGATTGGCTTGTGCAATCTGCACAGGCTATCATGGGATCAAACTTGCCAATTTTACATAATTTTATGTTTAAAGGAAGTCTCTTCAAAACAAAAGTACAGACAAGGTGAAAGAGTCCTCCCTGGTTAGCCTGTGTCAATTGCACACCCTTATCTGCAATACCACTTTATGCACATGCATGAAGCCCAGTTTTCCAAAAACAACAGCTCATTTATAAAACAGCATAAGTAGACTGCCATTTGTGAGTGAAGTCTCATGTCTTGAGAAAGTTTTTAACTGAACACTTTGCACGAGCCTAAAACATCTGTACAAGAAGTCATGAACAAAATTAACATCAAAATAAATTAAATACAAATTAATCTTACACTTGTCACCATTTCCATGCAAAGTACTTCCTTATCCAAGGCTTTCTCTACTGGTCCCAAGGACCTCACGTCTCTTTCCACAACAACCACCAAACCTTCCCAGCAGCCACGGTGACCACAATCTTCCGGTGTAGCGTAGGACACACATAAGCATCCACTATTACTTTATTTAGATCCATAGTCACATGGCTGACAACACAATGGTGCTAAGCAACAATTTCTACTTCTAGTGTGCTATGGGGGTTCAGGTTTGCCGAGCAACAAAACAATTAATTTGATTGGAGGATTCAAATCTAGGACTCTTCATCCATTGGTTCAGTCTCCTGCTCCACAGACTCTCTGTAAAACAAACAGACTTAAAGTATTACCTTTTATATAAAAATACAGCATAATCAGCAAGTTGCCTAGTCTGTCAAATAATTTATTAGAAATGGTAATTTTCAAACATTTCTTTGTACTCCTTGTATACTGTTAAAGCAGAGTTCTCCTTTTTTTACTTTTGTCTTTCTACCAAAACAACAAGGTTACATGACTGAACAAGAGCACCGCATAACAGGTGCCACGCTCGACTGCGAAAGCTTGTCAGATTGTTTTTGGTTTTTTTGAGGTCACAGTGACCTTGACCTTCCACCTAGAGACCCAAAAATGGATTGTGGCGTGTAGAACTCATCAAGGTGCAGCTACATGTTAAGTTTCAAAGTTGTAGGTAGAAGCACTTTGATTTTAGAGCCAATTTTCAAAACCTTAACAAAATGTTAAGGTTTTAGCACAACGCGGACGGCGGACGTCAGACGGCTGACGACGAGCTGGCTATGATTATACCTCGGGTTTTCTCCGAAAACAGCCAAGCTAATAAAAATACTCTCAATAACAGAAAAAGAATATATTCAGACAGATTTTTAAAAAGTATATTTTTTTAAATCAATAACTTAATTTGATAAACAGTACTGTCAGATTTATAAATAAGTTTCTCTGTTTCCGGTTAACAAAATCGTGTTTTGTGGTGTGTACCTACTTCTGTTTCTGGGTGACCATAGAAAGGGAAGCCAGGGCAGGTGACGGTGTCAGTCTCCTCTGCCTCGCGGTCTCGTGCCTCCACCAGAGAATACTGCACTGTGCGCAGGTACCGTTCCACACACGGCCAGTACTTGGCTGAAAACACACAAACATATAATGGCTATATTATTGTGTCTCTATTTACCATGGCGAATAGTTCTTTGTTGTCAATAACATACATTTCAACCACACATTTCCCTTATTTGTCTGATGGTCTAAGTGATATGATGTTACAGATAAAGATCTATGTCTTCCTTGTTGAGCAACAATAAGTATTTACCAGACACAATTTTACCTATAAATATAAACACCAAAAGTATGTAAATACAATGTAACAAGTCATGCATACATGTTTTAATCATTGTCATTTCAATGCCCTCATCGGTATGTTCCTATCCAACAATGTCAAATCCAGTTGTAATTGATACACCTTCATATATGTTTGTATCAATGCCACTTTCAAAGATGGGATCCACTCTGAATCAGCTATATTCCGTGGGGACCAATGCATACATAGGTATGGTTCGTTTAAATTATCCATCACAAGTGGTAACAACACACATATCTATGTCTATCTAAGTGACATTAGTGATGGAGCATATACTGCGGGTTAAGGGTTAAGCTATTTCATCTCATATTTAAATGTTCAACAGTTTCTCCATTCCAACCTTCAATACTTACTTTTAGCCTAGTTTTGGGAATACTGAGCTAAATCCATATACAGCAAGTGTTTCCAAGACTTAATCAGCGACAAGGCTTTCCACCTTAAGAAATCAGTAAGAAGAGATTTCCTTTCAACAAACAAGAGCATCGCATAGCGGCTGCCAACGCTCGGCTGCGGATGCAGTTTTGAACAAGGGCTGTTTGTAAAACATGCATGCCATCCATATGGGCTGTCAGTTGTAGTGGCAGCCATTGTGTGAATATGTTTTTTGTCACTGTGACCATGACCTTTGACCTAGTGACCTGAAAATCAATAGGGGTCATTTGCCAGTCATGAGCAATGTACCTATGAAGTTTCATGATCCTAGGCCTAATTATTATTTTATTTTTTTCAACAGATTATTTATTATTCTTGAGTTATCATCAGGAAACCATTTTACTGCTTTGAGTCACTGTGACCTTGACCTTTGACCTAGTGACCTGAAAATTAATAGGGGTCATCTGCCAGTCATGATCAATGTACCTATGAAGTTTCATGATCCTAGGTGTAAGCATTCTTGAGTTATCATCCGGAAACTATTTTACTATTTCGAGTCACTGTAACCTTGACCTTTGACCTAGTGACCTGAAATTCAATAGGGGTCATCTGCCAGTCATTATCAATGTACCTATTAAGTTTCATGATCCTAGGCCTAAGCATTCTTGAGTTATCCTCTGCAAACCACTTTAATGTTTCGGGTCACATCTGCCAGTCATGATCAATGTACCTATGAAGTTTCATGATCCTATGCGTAAGCATTTTTGAGTTATCATCCGGAAACTGTTATACTGTTTCGAGTCACTGTGACCTTGACCTTTGACCTAGTGACCTGAAAATCATTAGGGGTCATCTGCCAGTCATGATCAATCTACCTGTGAAGTTTCATGATCCTAGGCCTAAGCATTCTTGAGTTATCATCTGGAAACTTTTTTACTATTTTCAGTCACTGTGACCTTGACCTTTGACCTAGTGACCTGAAAATCAATAGGGGTCATCTGCCAGTCATGATCAATCTACCTATGAAGTTTCATGATCCTAGGCTTAAGGGTTCTTGAGTTATCATCGGGAAACAATTTTACTAATTCGAGTCACTGTGACCTTGACCATTTACCTAGTGACCTGAAAATCAATAGGGGTCATCTTCGAGTCATGATCAATGTACCTATGAAGTTTCATGATCCTAGGCGTAAGCATTCTTGAGAACATCCCAAAACCATCTGGTAGGCGGATGGACCGACCGACGGACCGACATGAGCAAAACAATATACCCCCTCTTCTTCGAAGGGGGGCATAATAAATGAAAGCTTGTTAGAATAGTTTTTTTTGAAGAGGTCACAGTGACCTTGAACTTTGACTGAGTGACCCAAAAATAGATGTGGCGTGTAGAAATCATCAAGGTGCAGCTACATATGAAGTTTCAAAGTTGTAGGTGGAAACTCTTTGATTTTAGAGCCAATGTTAAGGTTTTAGCACGGCGGACGATGGACGAGCTGGCTATGACAATACCTCAGGTTTTCTCCGAAAACAGCCGAGCTAAAAATATGATATGAGCAGAAAGAGTTGTCCCTCATAAGCCTGTGGATTCTGCACAGGCTTATCAGGGACATCACTGTTGGCACATGCATAAAGCCCAGTTTACCTAGAACAATGTTCATTTAATGCCTGCTTCCTCACTCACCCTGTATGCGTATGGTGTTCTCCAGTGTCTCTACTGCAGACTTGCAGGGCGCCCTGCACAGCTCCTCCTGGCGTATCCCAGGTATCTCCATGCCCTGCAGGGCCTTGACACACATTTCCACCGCGTCACAGATCGCCCCCATCTCATAGCCTCCCTCTAGTGCCAGCACCACCTTGCCCCCTGCCAGCGTCATCAGCTCTCGGGTCATGTGACCAAAACCTGTGGATATACATGCATGCACATGAGCCTCTGTGAAAAGAGGGTTTAATGCATATTTGTAAAGAGATGAGCCTGACCAGCCACCACCAGATAATCAGGAAAGACACTTTGGGCTTTTCTAATACTTTTCATTTTGAAGAAGTCTCTCCTTAGCAAAAAACTACTAAAGGTGGAAAGTGTTGTCCCAAGTTATACTGTGTAGACTGCATAGGCTTATCTGGGATGACACTTGACACTCTTTCACTAAACCTCCTATGCACACAGCGAGGCTCATACAAAGTCTTTTACAGACTGGTTTGTGGAATCAGCATATTTAGCTTTAGTTTGAATATCAGATTAAAACCTGGTGAGATGTTTAAGCCATACACATATGTTCAGCATTTTAAAAGGGAAGAATGGTTGAACAGCCTATTAGAAATATTGTATTGCCACTCACTTATTAATCGAAGCAAGGGCAACAAATCTGTATGACTCATTAACTGAAGCAAGGGCAACAAATCTGTATGACTCATTAACTGAAGCAAGGGCAACGAATCTGTATGACTCATTAACTGAAGCAAGGGCAACATATCTGTATTACTCATTAACTGAAGCAAGGGCAACATATCTGTATGACTCATTAACTGAAGCAAGGGCAACAAATCTGTATGACTCATTAACCGAAGCAAGGGCAATAACCCTGTGTTACTTACACTCTGGAGACACAAGGTATCCTCCCAGTGGGGCAGCGTGGCCGGCCGCGGCATCAAATCCCGCTGATACTAGAACGATCTCAGGATTGAACTCTCGCGCTATAGGCATCACTATCGTCCTAAGAACAGTCATACAAGTACATGTATTGAGGGTTGTTACAATTTGTACTATATGTTTTTGACCATCAGATCATGTGAAGAAAATATTATTTGAGGTGCAAAAATAACTTTCATATGGTTAAACAGGTTTACAATAATAAAAGGAATGAAAAATTCTGACAATGAAATGGTTTAAAAAGGTACAGATAACATGAATGAAACTTTATATTCTTTTGACTACAAAACATTCAATTTTATATGGAAAATTGTATCTGAAATTTTCCCAAAAGGACAACTTTGGTCTGTATTTTTCTTAACTTTTACTATAGGCCACATGCCATCCTCCCTATCAGTATCTCAACTAAAGGCTACACACCCTACTCACATCTGGAATCTCACTTGAAGGCTTCACGCCTCCCTCCAACCCAGAATCTCACCTGAAGGCTACATGCCACCTTCACTTCTGGTATCTCACCTTAAGGCTACATGCCATACTCCCACCCAGAATATCACCTGAAGCCTACACACCTCCCTCCCACCAAGAATATCACCTGATGGCTACATGCCACCTTCTCATCTGGTATCTCACTTTAAGGCTACATGCCACCCTACCACACGGTATCTCACCTGAAGCCTACACGCCTCCCTCCAACACAGAATCTCACCTGAAGGATGCATGCCACCTTCTCACCTGGTATCATGCCACTCTACCACATGGTATCTCACTTCCTACACGCCAACATCCCACCAAGTATCTCACCTGAAGGCTACATGCCACTCTACCACACAGTATCTCACCTTAAGGCTACATGCCAACTTCCCACCAAGAATCTCACCTGAAGGCAGCCAAGTACTCTGCATCGCCCTTGGGTGGCTCCAGTCCCCCGCTGAATGCCACATTCACATTAAATCCCTCTGCTCCGTCCGTTCCACACTCCTCAGGGGCACCAGTGCCCGGGAAGAAGTTACCGTTGTCATGGCGATGGATGGAGATGTAGAGGATTTCCTTATCGTCGAAAGTCATGGCTTGGGTTCCATTGCCATGGTGGACGTCCTGTTCAGGACACAGAAGTGTATATTTATGTTGCAGTTTGTTGTGGAAACGAAGGTAAATATTCCTGGCCTCTAATTTGGGACATTTTGACAATAGCACAACGTTCCTTTCAGATATAACTGATTATAAATTTCAATGTTTCTCAAAAGCTAGTTTTAGATAATATGTAATGCTATACATGTATATAACAATTATTATACAGCAAAAGAGCAATCTCAATCGATGAATACTTTTTCCTTTCACTTGTTCATCCTGACATTAACGGTCCATGGTGGCAGTTTTGAAGTCAAATTCCAAAATATGAAGGTAAATAACAAATGTTTCCCATATTTCAATTAGTCCAAGCGATAATATTTCAACTTAACTTTGGCATTGAATCAATAATATAGAACCTGTCTCATGCAGCATTTTGGGCACACCCTAAATCCTGGAGACTAAGATTATGCAAGTTTCAATTATTGCTCTGTCAATAAACAACTACAAGATGTGTATGGACATAAATTAAATATGAATTCCAATATATATATTTTAGTTCCTTAACTATATTAAATTGTTCTTCCTTCAGTCATAAACTGCCCAAGTACTATGGTTTAACATGTATGTCAATAAAAATTACAGTATATTTTACAAAAAAAAAACAATAGCTTTACAAATAGCTTTACAAAAGTTGGCCTTGGTCCTTACCCAGTCCACAATGAGGACCCTCTTCATCTTGAGCTTCTCCTTCACCTGCTTGGCTGCTATGGCGACCGAGTTGAAGTAACAGAAGCCCCTGTAATAGGAGGGTACAGGTGAAGGGTATCATGGGTATGAGAAAAGAATCAGAGGTGTCAGGTTAGAAAAAAACTCCCATCCGTTTACTGCAAACCACCCTTAAGATTAGGAAATTTGATGGCAACTTTTACTAACTGGAAAAAAAGAAGCCAACATTACTTATTTAGGCTTCAAATTGAGGCTGTTCAGGTTTTATGCTTTTTGCTGCTCATCAGTATCATAGGGTTGGAAATTAAGGTTTAAAATGTTGAATCTAGTGAGGAAGCTCTTAAATCTTATTTGATTATCTGAGGGACTACATAAGGGTCATAATACCTGACTGGTAAAGGATTAACTCTTTCAGTGCTGGAACCCAATTTTGAAGGCCTTTGCAAACAGTTTGGATCCAGATGAGACGCCACAAAATGTGGCGTCTCATCAGGATCCAAACTGTTTGCTATTCTGATAGTATTCTTTGAAAGAAAAAAAAACGAAAAAAAATGCTTATTTAAGAAATTCAGCAGACAACATTTAAGCAGAAGACAAATTTCGCAGCATGCAAAGGGTTAAGATTTGTACATGCTTACATTGCCTGTTCAGGTTCTGCATGGTGCCCTGGAGGTCTAACAAGTGCAAAACCATTCTTGAGTTCACTGGCCCCGACCCTACATGCCAGCTCTGTCACGCAGCCGGCAGCCTGCAGGTAGGGGAGACAATCAGATAAATAAGAGATTGTAAAACATATTAGCTGCTCTCTGTGAAAAAGGGGGTGTAATGCATGTGCATAAAGTGTCGTCTCAGATTAGCCTGTGCAGTCCGCACAGGCTAATCAAAGACAACACTTTCTGCCTACACTAAATTTTTGCTAAGAAGAGACTTTCTTTAAACAGACAATATCATAGCCCATATACCAGCAATTGACTCATCAATTGACTCTAATTTAAAATACATTTACTCTTCATGACGCTGGGACTTATCGATTGATTGACAGAAATGCAAAACATTCTTCCATTGTAAATTAGAAAAATATCAAAGAATTTCTTCAAAACCTAAAATACTTTTTTAATTCTAGTATAGTTTTTAGGTAAAAGTGCTGTTTTAATATTAATAAATAAAAGCACAATTTGACAAAGTATAAAAAAATGTTTGAGTGGAAATCAATCATCTTACTTCATAACATCATTCAACTAAATAAGTTTAAAAAAAAAACAAACATAAAAAACTGTTGATTTTTACAAAGCAATTCTCATCATAGTACATGTAATTCAAAATTGCATTTATGAAAAATAACTGCTGTTAACCTAACGACTCTCATTATTTTATGAAACTTGCAACATGTGTTTTACATGGTAATTTTTATGTAGTTTGCATATTGGACTAAAAATTATATTGATTTTGTTGTAAAAATGAAAAAGCTTGCATAAACCAAATTTTGTTCATATGGTTCATTATTATTGCAACTAGCAAATGTTATATTATGGGGTTAAGTTGTTAAAAAACTGTACTCATAGAGAATGTGTAGATGTAAACCAGAAACCTTTTTTTAAGAAGCACTTTATATTGTGTTGTACAGAAAAAAGTATTTATGTTAATTAAGTAAAACAAAGGTACAAATGTGAAAAGAAATATGAAGTAATTCAGTTTGTGTAGACATAGTTATTGCACAATTAAAACACAGTAACTTAGAACATATGATTAATTAAGTATTTGCATGTATTTTATGAAATGAATAAAGTTATTGACACAGGAAAATAAACATAGTTTACAAAATAAGTGGAAATGAATCATGAAACTAAATGAGTGGAAATAAATCCATTTATATAATCTGGGTAGGAGTGTAAAACAGTTCAGTCCAGTTCCTTAAGTTTCCTACCATTGTAGCCGCTATGGATGTGTACTGATCGTTCCAGACCGTGTCAGAATCCACACCCACCCCTCCACACTGCAGCGCACAGAAACGCATAGGTAATGACTCTGAAAATATGAGTATTTTGATTGGGTTAAATATACTTATTGGTTTATAGCCTCATATTCATATTGAAAACAGGAAATATTTAAATGGTTAATAATTGACCAATAAGCTGAAAAGTGTCATTCAAATGTTTTTTAAAGCTCTTTACCAAATGTGAAAACTTAACCTCAGTCAAATTCTTAACTGACACTTTGTTTTGACTCTGAATACTTCCATCTGTTAACTATAATTATTTAATGAATTCTCCACACAATTAATATATTGTTAAATTTTATCTCTTTTTTGAGGCAAGACTAAAACAAGGGCTGTTTGTAAAACATGCATGCCCCCCATATGGGCTGTCCGTTGTAGTGGCAGCCATTGTGTGAATACGTTTTTTGTCACTGTGACCTTGACCTTTGACCTAGTGACCTGAAAATCAATAGGGGTCATCTGTGAGTCACAATCAATGTACCTATGAAGTGTCATGATCCTAGGCAAAAGCGTTCTTGAGTTATCATCCGAAAATCATTTTATTATTTCGGGTCACTGTGACCTTGACCTTTGACCTTGTGACCTCAAAATCAATAGGGGTCATCTGCGAGTCATGATCAATCTACCTATGAAGTTTCATGATCCTAGGCGTATGCCTTCTTGAGTTATCATCCGAAAACAATTTTACTATTTCGGGTCACCGTGACCTTGACCTTTGACCTAGTGACCTCAAAATCAATAGGGGTCATCTGCGAGTCATGATCAATCTACCCATGAAGTTTCATGATCCTAGGCGTATGCGTTCTTGAGTTATCATCCGGCAACCATTTTACTATTTCGGGTCACCGTGACCTTGACCTTTGACCTAGTGACCTCAAAATCAATAGGGGTCATCTGCGAGTCATGATCAATGTACCTATGAAGTTTCATGATCCTAGACCCAAGCGTTCTTGAGTTATCATCTGACAACCACCTGGTGGACGGACCGACAGACCGACCGACAGACCGACATGAGCAAAGCAATATACCCCCTCTTCTTCGAAGGGGGGCATAAAAACAATTCTAACCTGTCTATAAATAAGCCATTTTGTCTGTCTACCAAGCGTCTAAACATACACACACAAGAAAAAATGTTATGTATTATCTAAATGAACAAAATTCCCGAACTATTGAATTGTTTCTTACCAAAAGTCTTGGGATCAAGTCTCGGCCTTCCTAAGGGATTGGTGGCGTAGAACAGTGTGTACACCTCGGAGTGGCATGACTGTATCTCCTCCAGTGTGGCCCTTCTACAGCGCAGCTCCTGTAACATGAGACGGGCATGAGGTATAACTTTCACCTGACCTTAATGCATGTGCTGTCTGCACAGGCTAATCAGGGACGACACTTTCCGCATTTAATGCCCTTCTTCAGCAGAGCTTCTTTAACGGCAGATGGATGTTAGGTATACCTTTATGTTGGGAATAGTTGGAAACCTTTAAAAGGGCCTTTTCACAGATTTTGGCGTGTATTGAAGTTTGTCATTAAATGCTTTATATTGATAAATGTTAACATTGGGTTTTAAAATCTCCAGTAAAAAACAAGAATACAATTAAAGAATTTTAAAAAAGTAACCCTTAACGGAGCTCGAACCACTGACCACTGGAGCCATGGCGCAAAGTCTACCGCTCTATCCACTAGACCATCCCCTCTCATAACATGTTCACTGTATTTTTAACATTATATATGCAATCCTAGTAGTATCAAAGAATACAACGACAACAACAGAATTCTCCAAATTCTTCAATCATTTCGCATTGCAACGCTTTATAATTTTCAGGTTTTTAAATCGTCAAAAGATGCACATAATGGATATTTAAGAGCATGGTAAATGTTCAGTATTACTGTTTCCTCACAAATATCATACTTTTAAGGAACATTTGCGAATCTGCAACAATTTTTTTCAATTTTGTCAATTTTCCAAAGCGTGAAAAGGCCCCTTTAACAACAGATGGATGTTAGGTTTATCTTTATGTTGGGAATAGTTGGAAACCTTCTTTAACAACAGATGGACGTTAGGTATACCTTTATGTTGGGAATAGTTTGCAGCCTTCTGTAACAACAGATGGATGTCAGGTATACCTTTATGTTGGGAATAGTTGGAAACCTTCTTTAACAACAGATGGATGTCAGGTATACCTTTATGTTGGGAATAGTTGAACCTCGTTTTGGAACAACTGGGCTTAATACATGTGCATAAAGTGTTGTCCCATTTTAACCAGTGCATTCTTCAAGGGCTAATACATGTGCATAAAGTGTTGTCCCATTTTAACCAGTGCATTCTTCAAGGGCTAATACATATGCATAAAGTGTTGTCCCATTTTAACGAATACATGTGCATAAAGTGTTGTCCCATTTAACCAGTGCATTACTTATACATGTGCATAAAGTGTTGTCCCATTTTAACCTGTGCATTCCTAATACATGTGCATAAAGTGTTGTCCCATTTTAACCAGTGCACTCTTCAAGGGCTAATACATATGCATAAAGTGTTGTCCCATTTTAACGAATACATGTGCATAAAGTGTTGTCCCATTTTAACCAGTGCATTACTTATACATGTGCATAAAGTGTTGTCCCATTTTAACCAGTGCATTCCTAATACATGTGCATAAAGTGTTGTCCCATTTTAACCAGTGCATTCCTAATACATGTGCATAAAGTGTTGTCCCATTTTAACCAGTGCATTACTTATACATGTGCATAAAGTGTTGTCCCATTTTCACCTGTGCATTCCTAATACATGTGCATAAAGTGTTGTCCCAGTGTAACCAGTGCATAAAGTGTTGTCCCATTTTAACCAGTGCATAAAGTGTTGTCCCATTTTAACCTGTGCATTCCTCAAGGGCTAATCAGGGACGACACTTTTTTCTTTTATTGTTCTTTTTCATTTAATGGAAGTCTCTACTTAGCAAAAATTCATTTTAGGAGAAAGTGCCAGTCTGCACAGGCTATGGACTTAACTTAACACACATGCATTTATCATCCATCAATAGGTCTAAACTTTACACACATGCATTAATCATCCATCAATAGGTCTAAACTTTACACACATGCATTAATCATCCATCAATAGGTCTAAACTTTTCACACATGCATTAATCATCCATCAATAGGTCTAAACTTTACACACATGCATTAATCATCCATCAATAGGTCTAAACTTTACACACATGCATTAACCATCCATCACTTTACACACATGACATGCATTAATCATCCATCAATAGGTCTAAGCTTTACACACATGCATTAATCATCCATCAATAGGTCTAAAAGTCAATGACAGTTGGTCATCTCGTAAGTGCAAAGAGTACAGCCTTTGGTACAAACTATATAATTCATTCTATCTCCAGTGTTCATCATGAAACTTGTGATATCAGGCAGGGGTAAATGAGTCACAAACATTCAGGAATACACTTCAATTAAAAGTTCTGTATGTCATTTCATACTAGTTCAAATAAGGGCAAAACTCGTGAAAATACAACACACTAAACAATCCATTAGTGATGCATATACAGAAAATAGCTTTTAAATTGACACTTCATATTTGCAAAAGGATCAGATTGGAAAAGTATTACATATGACTAAATCAGGTATATCATTAATTGAAGCAAGTCTGACTAACAACAAGTGCTGTTTGTAAAACATGCATGTCCCCCATATGGGCTGTCCGTTGTACTGGCAGCCATTGTGTGAATACGACTTTTGTCACTGTGACCTTGACCTTTGACCTAGTGACCTGAAAATCAATAGCGGTCATCTGCAAGTCACGATCAATGTACCTATGAAGTGTCATGATCCTAAGCAAAAGCGTTCTTGAGTTATCATCCGAAAATCATTTTACTATTTCGGGTCACCGTGACCTTGACCTTTGACCTTGTGACATCAAAATCAATAGGGGTCATCTGCGAGTCATGATCAATCTACCTATGAAGTTTCATGATCCTAGGCATATGCGTTCTTGAGATATCATCCGAAAATCATTTTACTATTTCGGGTCACTGTGACCTTGACCTTTGACCTAGTGACCTGAAAATTAATAGGGGTCATATGCGAGTCATGATCAATCTACCTATAAAGTTTCATGATCCTAGGCATATGCGTTCTTGAATTATCATCCGAAAATCATTTTACTATTTCGGGTCACCGTGACCTTGACCTTTGACCTAGTGACCTCAAAATCAATAAGGGTCATCTGCGAGTCATGATCAATCTACCCATGAAGTTTCATGATCCTAGGCGTATGCGTTCTTGAGTTATCATCCGGAAACCATTTTACTATTTCGGGTCCTCGTGACCTTGACCTTTGACCTAGTGACCTCAAAATCAATAGGGGTCATCTGCAAGTCATGATCAATGTACCTATGAAGTTTCATGATCCCAGGCCCAAGCGTTCTTGAGTTATCGTCTGACAACCACCTGGTGGACGGACGGACCGACCGACCGACCTACCGACCGACATGAGCAAAACAATATACCCCCTCTTTTTCGAAGGGGGGCATAAAAAATAATCATACCATACAATGTAGTAATGTAACATACTGTTCTTCTCCCTATTCATAAGAACTGACTGACTGTACAAACCACATATTTTTTTCATAATTTTCCAATTAAAACCTAAACTTCATGTTATCAACAACTATTTGCAATATGTCACACATTATTGCATGTTTACTGGTAGATAATTATAAAGATATACTAATTAAACTAAAACTGTAAATCTAATATCAAGAAGACTATAAGACTTAAAATAAAATACTTCTTAGTTAAAATTAGAATATACTTTATATTTTATTAATTCAGTTTACACTTTAAAACATTAGAAACTGTTTCATGCATACAGAAAGTTAGTAATTCTTATAAAATTAAACAGTGGAACACTTCCTTAATTCCTATCAAATTTGTTCACATCAAGACAGACACTGTACCCGATACCCCCCACCCCCTAATGAATTGTCATGAGCAGAAGAAAACATGACCCCCCTCCCTCATGAAATGTCATGAGCAGAAGTAAACATGACCCCCCACATGAATTGTCATGAGCAGAAGTCATGAGCAGAAGTAAACATGACACCCCCCCCCCCCAAACGAAGAGTCATGAGCAGAAAAAAAACCACCCCACAATGAATAAACATGACCCAAATAGAACCACTAAATTAATATTGAGCAAACAATACTATTATCAGTTGAAGGTACTGTAGTTTAAGTAAACAAAAGTATAATAGAATCATTAACATACGGTTTATGAGAACATTGTTTAGGATAAACCTAAGTTTCCCTTTGTTATAACTTATTTGTCAAGGAGATTATAAAAACACCAACAATACTATTCCATTTTCCTATGCATTTACCAATAAATATTGGGTGTTTATTTTAAGTCTTACTCTTGTTTTTCTAGCAAACATTTTCAACATTTGCTTTTCCACCAAATATTTTCTTAAACTTAAGACCAGAGTTCATACAATTTCAAATTGTGAAAATTCTGACAGCTTCCCCACTAAATTGTACTGATATTACGCAATTCTGATTATCACTTTAAGATACATTTGTTTACTGAAATAGCATATTGCTCCATTATAACATGGAATCCATTATAAAACGCATACATCACAAGTCTATGAGAAATGTTCACAACAATGTCAAACTGTCAACAACACCTTTGTGAAGATCACACACGCCAATCCTGAACCAATCAATATATCGGTATGTTTAATGGGTCTTTTTACATTTTTAAGAATGGTTATTATATTGAAACAAAAAAGTAAATGAATTAATATGTATGAGACAAATGATTCTTTTGAAAATTAGCACTACAACAATAGTGGAAAAAGCTTTTTACAGTGTTACAGAAAATTTCAGGCATGATTGCTTTTAGTTGAATTCCTTTTTGTGAACAAAAGGATCAAACCATTTAATAAAACATTTTGTCTTTTTTGTACAACCAAAAATGGCTTATATATTGCATATAATACAGTGTCAACGTTCACGACATTACCAGACTCTGACGTTGACATCTTAGTCTAGCACCATCAACAATAAACCTAAGCTATTTAGTGCAAGCTATCCTAACAATTGCACATAATCACGGAAGAACCTTAGTGTAAAACTTCTATATGCTTTAACACTAAAATATTTTGACCTTTTAAATTGACCTTTTGAATATGATGTATATACTTTTTGTCAACAAGAATTTCAATCGTTCAAAATTTCACCAGAAAGTTCAATTTAATATAAGCCTTATTGAAGTGCCTATTTCTTAAGGGCACATACAACACTTTAACCCTTTACCACTTAGATATGTTTTTTGACGCATTTGTAGTCCCTTAGAAAGTTACATTTAATAAAGACTTTTCTTAACTAAATTCAAGTTTTAAAAGCTTCATTTCCAACCCTTAGTTACTAATGAGCAGCAAACAGCCTAAAACCTGAACAGACTGCGAGTTACTCACAGGCTGTTCTGGTTTTATGCTGCTTGCAAAAGCCATTTTCACTTTGCTTCTATGTGGACAAGGGTTCAAAGTATCCTTCACCTATCCCATACCTCACAGTTTGAGATCAGATTAGTCTCCTTCAATCGTTTCCATATACTGAGTATTCTGTTAGCATTCTCTGGGTGGGCCAGGTCCCGGCCGCACGTACACTGGTGCTTCTGCATGGCAGGGTCATACGCTATTGCTGAAAATGTAGACACCAGTATTTTAGTAATCTGGGACAACACTTTCCGCTTTAATGGCATTTTTTGTTTAACCCATTTATGCTTAGTGTCTAGAAAAAAAGGCCTTGGCAAACAGCGTAGACCCAGATGAGACACCAAATGATGCGGCGTCTCATCAGGGTCTGCGCTGTATGCTTACAGGAATTTCTGTACGAAATATTCTAAATATAGAAATAAATATACTAGACATCAATAATTTTGGAAATAAATTGATCCAATTTACAAGGATGGGAGAGTCAACTGGGCATAAATGGGTTAAAGGAAGCCTCTGCTTAGCGAAAATTTAGTTAAGGCAGAGAGTGTCGTCAAGAGAATACTTAATGCACATGCAATAAGCCCCATTTTCTTACAGCGAGGCTAATGAATTTTTTTACATGGCCACGAGCCTTTATTTCTACTCATTTACTTATACATCCAAAATTTAAATAAACATAATTGTAGACAAGAACTAGAATTTGTCACCATTGTGATGAAGAATACCCCATGACGCCGCAAGTTGTGATATGCAGCATGCTGATGTACAAAGTCTCCGTTGAAACAACATAGGCATTACTTTTGTAATTTGGCACATGGAACATTACAAATTGCGCATGCACAACTTCCTATCATAACAAAAAATCTTTCATCAAAAGTCTAAAAGAATGCCTGTTATAAAGAAAATTCTCTTGGCACAAAGAAAGTGACAGTTGGTCCATGGTGAATCCAGTGTACCCTACTTTACTGTTAGTCTACATTTGACCTACTGACATGTATTTATTCTTCATGTGACCTACTGACCTGTATATTAACTTCATATAACCTTCTGACCTGTATATTGATTTCATATGACCTACTGACTTGTATATTGACTTCATATGCTTCATATGACCTTCTGACCTGTATATTGATTTCATATGACCTACTGACCTGATATTGACTTCATATGCTTCATATGACCTACTGACCTGTAGTAAACCTGTATTTGATGGGTCCTACATCCTGGTTCTTATGAGGCATGGAGAAGGTCACCAGGGGGCTGGACTGGGTCCTGGTCAGGGGTTTGTGGTTCTTCCTGTGAGGTTTGGTCACTGCCAGGAGGTGGTCACTCTCACGCCTGGTCAGTTTCTTGCTGACCCCTTCGTGACCTTCCTCCATCTGCGTCTCCTTGACAACCCCCAGGCTGCCCCCGTCCGCCTCGTGAGCTTCCTTCATCTCCTACCAACAAGTGAGGCACAAACTGGATTTTATCAATTCTGCGCCCTTTCTAATAAAACAAAGCATCAAAATCATAGTTTCCAGACTGTTTGTGAACATGGATTTTACAAATTAATTCCACTTCTAGCAAAGATTGAAACACAAACTGGAGTGAATCAGTGCTGTACACTTTAAATTTACAAAGCGTCAAAATCATAGTTTAACCCTTAACCCCCCATGTTTAAGTGTCTAAACACATGCTTGATGTGTAACCCACATAGTGGAGTGTTACCTGAGCTAGTTTGACCTCAATCTCCTCATACATGAGTGATGTGTAACTCACATAGTGGAGTGTTACCTGTGCCAGTTTGGCCTCTGTCTCCTCATCAACGTTCTCCATGTGCGACTTGCTGCTGGTCCGCTGTAACACAGTCTGACGGATATGCTGCTTCACCAAGAACTTCTCCTTCAGGATCTGAACACACAATACAACCATATAAACATGTATAATTATCTGAACACAGTGCCGGAGTACAAATATAATGTTCTGAACACAATGGAGTTAAAATATAATGTTCTGAACACAATGGGGTTCAAATATAATGATCTGAACACAATGGAGTTCAAATATAATGATCTGAACACAATGATTCAAATATAATGATCTGAACACAATAATTCAAATATAATGATCTGAACACAATGGGGTTCAAATGTAATGATCTTAACACATTGGAGTTCAAATATAATGATCTGAACACAATGGAGTTCAAATATAATGATCTGAACACAATGGAGGTCAAATATAATGTTCTGAGCAAAATGGAGTTTAAATATAATGATTTGAACACAATGGAGTTCAAATATAATGATCTGAACACAATGGAGTTCAAATATAACGATCTTGCCAGAATAACGGTCTTGGCATTAATTTTTTTAGGCACTAGCCCTGCCGGGCTACCAGCTTGGACCCGAATCAATTTCAACTAGCCCGAAATAAAAGTTCTCATTCTTTACATTTGTAACTATGTTTGTATTAAACAAAAATAGAACAATAAAGATTAAACAAGTAAACACTTGATTCAGTTTTATTCACAGCTAATGTCATACAAAAAAAATAACACAAGGTCTCCAGACATCTCGATTCCATCATGATCATTGTCTGAGTCACCGACATCCAGGTCTGACATGTCAGGTATGCTCTTAAAGGCTGCCTGAAAACAAAAACCAAGTTATAACATGATATGAATTTTCCACTCAAATATCTGAAAAAAGTAAATGCAATGTCAAACTAGCAATAATACCTGTGCTGCTGTGCGTAAGAAATAGAATAAGTTAACATTTCTGCCCTAACTTCTGAGTCTTCTTTATCTAAAACGACATTTGTAGCAGTAGTACCATTGCCTAAGCCATATCTGTTTTGTCGCCGATTGTACCAGCATCTAAAATGCTGTATGATAACAAATTGGAATTTTAATTTTTAATGTCAGAATTTGTTCCTTGACAGATTAATTTTATCTGTTAAAATCTATACTTGTAAGTTAGAGCATGATATTTAATTGCATGTTGCTTTTGTACATTACGTATGAAATGCACTTACCAGCCAGTCAGCAATGCTGGCTCAGAATCAAAGTCCCCAATACAAAACGAAGCCATGACCGATTATTTTTCCGTAAAGGTTGGATTTTTCATTTCATTGGCTGTTCATAATTTATGTTGCAACCTTCATTGTCATTTTCCAGATGATGTTTGTACGTCGTTGCGCCCTCAAAATATTGCAGAAAAGACATTAAAACAAATTTATTGCTGCGAGTTCTCCACCCAGTAATAATACTAGTTATAGCGTCTCGAGAGGTTGACTTACAAAACTGTTTAATAACCGTCTAATCAATGATTGCTCAAGAGAAATAACAAATGCAGTTTTGAATATGCGTCTATATGAATCTATTTCGGACATGTTACTGAGTTTGGACACGAAAAATTGCACTTGACCGATCGAGCTACCGGCTTAGAATTTTCACTCAACCGACGAAAAAATCACTCGACTCGGTCGACGGTCGAGTGGGTTACGTCCAAGACTGGAATAATTCAGATATTATGATCTAAAAACACCGGTCCTCAAACATAATTGTGTAAAAACAAAAGACAGCCAAAGTATAAACTGAACACACAAGACATGAAATATAGGGACATGAGGTCTCTACTTTGTGGGCTTTCGTAATACAGAAATTCTTTCATTAATTTCCGTTTGCCAACATCTTTAAGATGTTGTATGTACGTATTTTATTATTTACATTAAGTATCAATGTAATCCAACAAAAAAACAGGGCGACACTTTAGGCAGGTGCATTAAGCCCAGTTTTCTGTATTTAAGTTTAGAAGAAAGCAAGTCATTTCCACAATTAAGCCGCAGCCCACCTGTTCTGGGTCTTGTTCTATCCCTGGCCCAGCGACCACGGCATTGCGGTGCTGCTGTAGCAACATGCTCTGTGTTATGAATGGTAGTGGGGCAGACTGGCTGTGACGTAGAGGGCGATGTCTGAAACCATGGCAACAGATAACATCAACCAGTCTGTTAGTGCTTGACAAATTTTGAGCTTAGTCCATGATTTATGCCATTGAAAGTCAAAAGTTGACAGCTTCTGTTTTAAGATCATGTTTATACTGGAAAGTAGCTGCTATTTATAAATTCAAACTACTTTTTTACTTAAATTGTAGATCATGTGTCATAAATATATTTGACAGTAATTTAATATGATATTGCAATTATAATATTCTATAATGCATATAATATACACAACCAACATTTTTTTTAGCAAGCATAATCAACAGGATCTTGATTCAACAAATTTTGTAAAATCATCATAATATTAGGGACACTAATTTTCTGGATTTCATGGATAAATCAATCCACTCATTTAATGCGGAAAATGATGGAAAACACAATTCCTCCTTTTTTTCTCTAAAATCAGATATACATGAGTTTATATCTCCATGCGAGTCCTTGAGCAAAAACACACACAAAATAAATGATTTAACAGTAGTATTCTCTATAACTTAAGAGCAAAGTGTTCTCTTTTTATAAATTGAAAGATCTTACTTGGTAAGGCGAGCCTGGTGTGTCTCGCCAGAGGGGGAAGTGGACAGGTGAGGGTAGGGAGGCCCAACTAGGGGCGAGGGCTTATTGGCGGCCATACGGCCCCGCTCCTCTATGGCATTCAACATGTAGCTGCTCACACGCTGGGAGCCTTCCGTGGGCGATGGGTAGTCTCCGTCCATCACTACGGGGATACAGGCAACAAACATTGCATCACCTTGCTTATATCTTATTTTATTTATTTATATATTCAGTCACTATCCATCACTTTGGGGAGACAGGTTACGAACAAAGCATTTCTTAACTTTAATCTCTGTCCATCATTCCTTGGAGATTGGTTATACTTATATAATTTTATATTTTATTATATTTGAGCCTCTGTGAGGCAAATCTGGGACAACACTCGACACACATGCATTAAGACCCCATTTCACAGAGCTAGGCTCACTTATACATGTTCAATGCCAATGCCAATATCTTCCTGGAAAATCAATGGGCCAGAACACAGCTCACACTTCATCTTTAAGTCATGTAGGTAATCACATACCAAAAATCAGCTCAATATCTGACACATTGCGTAAAAAAACCCTCCTGAAAACGAAATGCAGGACATAATGCGAGTCACTCGCAGGCTGTTCTGATTTAATGCTGGTTGCATAAAGCCATTTTCTGTTTTCTTCTGAGAAGTAAAGGGTTACAAGATGATCATATGATCAAGCATACCTGGCATCCCTGGGTGATGGTATCCCGGCAACCCGCCTGGCCCGGGCATGCCTGTCAGGGGCAGCCCCATGTGATGATGGGCTGTCAGGGCCCGCAACTCTGCCTCCTGGTAGCTTGAATGACTGTTCCCTCCCTACAATCAGTATGCGTACCTAGTACATAATAGTGTTACCTTTCATGCATGGAATCAGCACAATGTATTTATTAGTTCATCATAGTGCTACAATTACATATCCAGTCACATATACTGATGTTTTTACAAATAATTGGGTTTTGTAATCAAGCGCTCTACCAACTGAGCTAGCAAGACCAATTATAATGTTTAGCAGAAACAGTCTTTCTATTTTTATAAATAGTGACCTTAATCTTGCCCCAACTGGTCCCAGACAGAGTAATAAGCTTCAAGTAGGCATACATCTTACCACAAATCACCATTAAAAAAACTCAGAAAACCTTTTTATTTATTTTTAGCAACAGTGACCTAGACCTTTACCAGACCAGTCCCTAATGATCTCTGATGCTAGGTCAGCACATACCGGTAAACCACAAACAGATACAATTTCAATATAATTCCTCTGACTGAACTAAAGTAAAACCCCATAGAACATTTTTCCATTTTCAAGTACAGTACACTCCACGCGTTTTCCCCAATTTCCCTCCATACTCCGCGGGTTTCGACCTTGAGGGAGATTAAGAAAATCCCGCTATACGCGGCGTTTGCATGATTTTGGACGCGGCGGTTAACGATCGGCAAAACTGATAAGCCGACGCGGCGGCCCTCGGCGTTGGCAACGCGGGGGAAACTCCGCCTTTTACGAGATAACGATCAATTTAATTTTGTTTGACTTCCTGATTTTCAAATAAAATTACATTTATTACAAGTACATACATGTACATGTAGTATAATATTTACAATTAAAAAAAACAACCAAGATAGATCATTCCCGACGTGGTTGTAGAAGTAGTTGTTGTTGTATAGAAAACTCGTTGATTTTCGACACACAAAACGTCGTCTTTTAACTAATACTTACCAATTAATATAAACACAGTTTGCAACATTGTTTTTATTTTGATAATTTAATCCAAAGTTTTCATGTTAGCAGGTGATTTTCTATACTGAACATGTATACAAATGACCAAGGACCCTAAAAATCTCGCAAATCTGTGTGAATTGACAGTTTGACGTAATCAAATAAAAGCCGCTTCCTGTCTAAAGGCATAACTTACTCAAGTGAACACGTTCAACGAATGCATAAGGAATGGTTTTAATTGTCGGAACAAAGTCAATTCTCTGCTCGCTAATGCATTGATTTTCTCTTTGTTTGTAGGTTATTCCATTGATTGCTAAAAGGTGGTTACTATTGACTTGATAATTGCATTTAATATTCACAGTTGTATTCTTGTTGCGTCGACATTCTAAACAATGTTTACCAGTAATTATGGACCAAATCGGCAGAGTGACATTCACACATGTTAATCCCTTTTGTCAAAACACCGCAGACAGCAGTCTACACAATTGGTCAGTAGACAAGCTTTGCGTGTTTTCATAACGTCAAACACTTAAAATCCAGTTCCGCCCAGATGTCTTCTTCATTCAGTTTACAGTACAATTAGTGTTAAAATAATTACTCTACTAAAATACCGTAACGATAAAGATTCGGCGTGTTCGATTTGAAATTATTTTAGAGGAAATATCAACTTATTCGCGATATAATTTCGTTAATAAATACCAAAGAAACTTTTAACCGAAATCAACAAAATTCAATGTTCTCTGCGCTACAAAGTTTGTATAAAAAAAATCAATACACGCACGCTTTGCAGGAGTATACATTGTACCTTGACCTTGTACATTGCAGCATAATTTTCGCGCGCTTTTGTCGGGAAATATATACATGATGACTGTATATTGGAAGCATTTGAAAACGTCGTGTTAACAATTAAAAATCGTAGTGAGTTTCGGATTACTAATTATTATTCTCATTTGGAAATTTTACGGAACATTATTCTTGTGTCATATGTGTTATGATTTAAATATTAATTTGTCAAATGTATTATATTAGACTAATTCATATTGTAGACGTACCTGTGAATTAAAAAACATAATTTTTATACGTATTAATTTTCTATACAATTATCTTTTTTATACATGTACCACAGTATTTAAACAATTTATTATAACAATGTTTTTATTTTTTGGCATGCCCAGTAGCACACTGCTAACGCGGCGTTGCGCGGCGGTCACTGATAAGAACGGAAAGTGTCTGCATTTACCGACTAGCCTAAAGTAATACACGCCGCGGGAATTAGCGAACGCGGCGTAACGCCGAGCGTTTTATCGAGTTCACCTCCCTCTTCCAACGCGGCGTGAACACTCGCTAGCAGAAAAAAAAACGCGGAGGGAGCGCGTTATTTGGGGAAAACGCGTGGAGTGTACTGTAACAGTGACCCTGACCTTGACGTGATTGCATACCCGGATTATACTGGTTACCTACACATATTTCAGTGTTAAAACTCCATTCAAAGTTCATGAGCAGAATATCTTTCTCTTTTAAGTACAAGGGCTGTTTGTAAAACATGCATGCCCCCAATATGGGCTGTCAGTTGTAGTGGCAGCCTTTGTGTGAATACGATTTTTGTCACTGTGACCTTGACCTTTGACCTAGTGACCTGAAAGTCAATAGGGGTCATCTGCCAGTCATGAACAATGTACCTATGAAGTTTCATGATCCTAGGTGTAAGCATTCTTGAGTTATCATCCGGAAACCATTTAACTGTTTCCAGTCACTGTGACCTGGACCTTTGACCTAGTGACTTGAAAATCAATAGGGGTCATCTGCCAGTCATGATCAATGTACCTATGAAGTTTCATGATTCTAGGCCTCAGCATTCTTGAGTTATCATCCGGAAACCATCTGTTGGACGGACGGACATACGGACTGACGGACCGACATGTGCAAAACAATATACCCCCTCTTCTTCGAAGGGGGGCATAAAAAGTGACAATGTCCTTGACCTGACATGCCAATACAATCCGAAGCTAGGTCTCTTGGTATGCTTGCTTTTTTCCACAGTTTCACAAAGATTGGTCGATTCAAACTAAAGTAAATGACCAGAAACTTCCTGCATAATGCCGCAAGGCTACTGGCCATACCCTTATTTTTTAAATATAATTCCCAGGGTTTTACGGGACGGGATATTCTGCGTCATATACGCATAAAATGCCAGTCAGGACCCATCATATTTCATAATTTGCGTCCCATGGGACGCACAATAATTTTGATGTTTTGGTTCTCGTGATATATCAACAAGAAACTCTGAAAGACAACTGCAGTTCGTTATTTTCTAGGATGTATGAGTTGTCTCGCTTGTTGTTTTATCGACCAACATTGTTATCGCGCACCTGCTGTTGCTAGTTGCAAAGTCCTGATTTGAGATTAAATTGCATAAATGTTAGCTATTTTTGTCGCTTTGAAAGTAAAGCTTACTGAGGTAACGATATATTTTTATCTCGCAAGCAAGATTAACCTATAAAAACAAATACAATCTTTAATTGTATTGGTGTGTGTTAAATCTCGGCTATGATTTACGTAAATAATAAATTACTATACTTTTAACTAATTGACTTGGACACAGCCAGCATATATATTAGGACCTCCATTTTTATTGACAGGACCCCTGAAAATTATTAAGTAGAGTCCTGAGGGACCCCTAAAATTTGATATGAATGTAAAACCCTGAATTCCACTACCAGGCATATTATATCTGAAACTCACCATGTTGGGTGGGAGGCCTATGGATATGTTGGGCATGGAGGGAGACGTGTAGAGGTCAAGAGCCGTGTACCCCATGCTGTACAGCATCGGATGAATGTGCGTGTCCTGAAAATCAAAACCTGGCATGAACAAACTTGCTTCCCTTGTCTGACTGGGTTGTGATTTTGGATGGAGCCAGCTCAGGCGAGGAAAATACTATACTCCCCCACCCTTTGAGGCACTTTTTTACCTTTTTTTTCATAAAAAGAAACAAGAAACTTACCATCTATGTGTAAAACTAGATTGCCTTTTAGCAAAAGATTTGAGCTGTAACGTTAGAAATCACACCTGTGATGAAAGAACCTTCCATGTTTTTGCAATACATACTGCATTGACAGCATGTTTTAGCATATTATTCATACTAAATGAACCGCTTCGAGCAAAAAAATGGTCTTATGCCATGTGTGATCAACAGAGCTCCAGATCAAAATGCCCATAGGTGTGTTAAGGAGCTACCAGTACCATGACTGTTCAGGAGATGGTTAAATATTGCCTGACTTTACAACAAACATTAAAGCCCCTGATCAGACTTTGAAAAAATGCGCAGGCTGGTTGGATGCTATGCTAGCTGAATATGCAATAAGACCCTTTTTCACCAAATTAATTACGGTAGTTTTTTTATTTTAATATAGTAACTGGTCACATAATAAACCTTTGTAATATTATAAGAAATATTGAAAAAACTACAACATTATTTTCTGTTACAACATGACTTATTTTAGTTTGTGAAAGCAGGTTTAGGTGCAACAATCCCTCTAACTGCACTTAAAACTAGCATGGTTAATTAGGAAATATAAGTAACAACCCAACCAAAAAAACTCATTGTTTTCCTGTTTTTTTGTTTTGCATATTGTATATTATTTCTCATGACGTGGCTTGTACAGCATGTAAGTTCTATTTTCATTCAGAATTAAGCCTCTTTCATAACTTCACAAGTTTCTCCTGCAGTTCTCACCATCATACATTTGCATGATCAAACTATTATGATCAATATTCACAAATATACTCCCCAACAAAAATATCTTCCTGATTGCATGCATAAACCCTATTAAATCAGTCTTAATACACCATCTCTGCTATGACCCTTTGATTCTGCTGATAAATATAGCCACAGTTACTATATATGGCAATATTCAGCCGGGTTTGAACTCACAAACATCCGCTCAAGGTCGCAGTTGTCTATAAATCCCCTTAAATCGTCTTGGATGTTAGAAATAACTAGAAAATTCACTTTAGGTTGTTATGCATTGGTGATAAATCATCTTGTTTTGATGTTTTTTTAATGTCAGAAAATCTCGAAATAACATCAGGATGTTTACTGTTGAGAAGCGAACTCATTCCAAGGAATTTCTTTAATTCTGGTTTACACATTACAAGGAAAAGTTGTTTACGTATTTTTTAATTTCTGAGATGGAACCATTTTATCACGTTTGTTGAAGATCTGATGAAGTGTGATATATTTGCAGTAAGGATAGTCAGCTATTCACATTCAGAAATGCAAGAAAATTAGTGCTAAATATAGCACAAACTGCTTTCCATTGCAACTGCTGTCTTCAAAAATGTTCAATTATGTACTTTTAGTTACGAGTTGCTTGAGTTTGCTGTTTTTGATAGTACACCAATATTTTGTACTTAAAAAAAAAATCTTCCTTTTTTGTGGAGGCCTAATGTTTGCACTCTTTTCGCCACTGCCATTGCATCAATTTATGAAGCTTCAAATATTAATAAATACTTACTGATTCAACAATTTGTCATTACCTACACATTATTCATGGCGGTTTACATACTAGTAGAAATGTACAAAATTGATGGATTTATTGCGGTACAAAAATGAGCTCTGTCAAGAAGGAGCCTAGTTGAGAACCATAACACATGTAAACTGCAATAAACAAGCTGTCAATAATCTTGTTTCCATTCTGAGGATATTGCACATAAATGAATGGTGAAACACATTTTGTTCAAAATTGACTTAACACAAATTCAAGACAAAACAAATATGTCTGGAATCAAAAATTATATCAAATTTTTACACCGCAAATTAATGGTGATAAATGATCAGCAAAGAAAGAAATGAAAAGTCTAGCTTTAATTATCAACCTATTACTTCAGATTTAAAAAGTTTAACAATCAAATTAAGTGAGAATTTCTTAGTGCTTTTTTACCAATTTAGAACATTTTAATGCAATCAAACCAAGGTATTATCCATGTACCATCCAAAGACATACATAAAGGGATGCTTTTTTAAAACGCGCTGATATCTTCCTGTTGAAGTTCTTTGAAACAAGGTTCTGCACTGAGTACACTTACCATTTGCATGCTGGGAAATTTGTCGTCTGCTAAAATGTCGTCTGCTGAATTTCTAAAATAAGCATTTTCTTCATTTTTTTCAAAAAATACTATAAGAATAGCAAACAGTTTGGATCCTGATGAGACGCCATGTTCTGTGGCGTCTCATCTGGATACAAACTGTTTGCAAAGGCCTTCAAAATTCGGTTCCAGCACTGAAAGAGCTCAGGCACTCTGCGGTCCACAATGTACTTTCAAGCAGTCCATCCACATGCTAATCAATGTGTTTTCTGTGACTGCTTTTCCATTTGCCTTCATCCATGTATTAATTCTATAATAAGCTAGACATAAGCCAACCCCCCCCCCCCCCCCACACACACACACACCCACCTCCCCCTCACAAAAATACCACAACAAGTCTGAATCCATATATTCCTTCTGATGCTTTAATGGAGCAATTCAGAACCAATCAGGTAGGCCCTACTTCCTGGAAGCTAATTATTTCTCTTTTCAAATATTGAGCTGCATGATTAAATACCATTACTACTGCAATTACCTCCACATCAATTAGTGCTATAGTAACAAAAGGTAGACCATGGTGTTCTTTAAATGGAAAAAGTTTTGCTGCTGACTTCAGTTTTCTACAAGCTCCACTGATTGTGCAAACATTCTGATTCAAACTGAAACCAACTAACAATGTCTATGAGACTAACATTTAAATTAATTAGTTTCAATAAGATTCTGACATTCCAAACAATTGGAGAATAATTATAGGATTAGGTTTCCACGCATTTGCACAATCCCTATAGGATTTATCAACAAACCTATTAAAACAGCTTTAAAAAACATCTTAAAAGTATGTTTATGTGTTTACAAGACTCCATTGCACTAATTTCATTTATGATTTAATGCTCAATCTGACTTGATATGTGACGTACATCAATCATCTGACTTGATATGTGACGTACATCAATCCTAATTTGGAATGATTGGTTTACAACATGAGCATCATTGATACCTAGCATATAATCTCTAAGGGAGTAGAATACTAGCCCTCCTCCTGGATATCTGCCCTACTTTTTGAGATACTAGCCCTCCTCCTGGATATCTGCCCTACTTTTTGAGAGTGGCATGTTGACCCTCACACTTCAAAAAGCTAATACGTGCCTCTCCCATTGGAAGTTGGAATATGCAGAATTAGAGCATGCTTTTGGTAGTGCCAGGGCCCTCAATCTATCAAATCTGTCGCCGAATTTCGGCGGCAGTCCCCCACCTGAAAAGTATACTTTTTTCCCCTTTTTGGGGGAAAAATTCCCCCTAAACAAAATAAAAAAAAATTATATATTTTTTTTTTTTTTTAATAGAAAGATGTGTCTCATGATTATTATATCTCAATTCTATTTCAATTTAATCTTTCAAACATACTTTATTATGAAAAATGCAATTAATATAGTGCAAACATGTACAAATGTAATTATGAGAGAGTGAGTAAAAAAATCCCCCAAAAAGGGAAACGCCGCGAAAATTCCCCCTCCTAAGGGCTGCTGACCCCTTCCCCCAAAGTAGTGTGGGGGCCCTGAGTGCAATACTGCAGCCACTATTCCCTATCAAGGAGGGGCGGTAGATAGCAGGGTTCCAGGGCAACTAAAACCAGTTTTGGAGAGCAGAATACAGTCCCTGATCTTGGGCAGCGGAATACAGGCTCTGATCTAGAGCCGATTATACAGTGTTTTGTAGCTTACCTGATCTTTCAAGCTGTTTCCATTGGACAATGCTGGGTGGACACCAGTGGGTGGGGAGTTGGGACCTGAATCAGAGTTGCTGCCACAGTCAACTGCAACACAGAATAGTAACCAATTGCTGTATGTCAGGTCTTGGTTTTCATATAGGAGCATTCTATTTAAAGTTGGACTTATTGTCAGCTTATAGCAAGAGTAACCTAAGAACGGTTATTTCTCCCAGCCCCAGGTACATGAACACAAATTCATCATTAATTGAGTGAGAATCAAGTTCAACTGATAAAGAAATGCTAATGTTGATACAAGAGTTTCACATGTCATGTAAACATGTATTGATAAAGAGTGTGAAACATTGTATTGTTGTTGTTATTTTCTGAAATTATTTTTGGCATAGGAAGCTTATTACCCATTGCCAATAAAGATTACCAAATCTTCACTTGTTTTTACTACATTTTCAAGGAATGACCTAGATAAACATTAATAATATAGTTCTTTAAAACAAGAAACACATTCCATTATTGAAATGTTTTAACAGGATATTTAGCTAAAAAAGTACAGTTTCAATAAACAACTTTGTTTCCTTTTATAAGGCAATTAAGAGATTGACACCATCATTCATGTTTCAAGCTATGCACATACAGCAAGTGTAACCTAGCAACCCATGCATCAGGCCCATAATGCACTATTAGTAGTACCTATCTGTTATTGAAACTAGTTCTACCCAGCCTGCAAGGCAACTGAGTGTTATACAGGACGTAATAACAGTTTATAGTGAACATTTGAACCTCTATGATAGTAAAATGGGAACCTTCTCATCAAACACAAAGTGGTGACTACAGAACATGTGATGATGACACTATGAAACATAGAGTAATAAAATAAATATGATAAAACAGAACATAACCAATGAGAAGTGTACAAAAAAAACTTGAAAATAAGACAAAACACAAAGCAGAACACAACAAGTGTTGAAAAATGCAAAAAAGATCTTAAGCTTTGCACAAAATATGCCCCTTTAAAGGTCTGATTTACCTTGATCAAGTTATGAATATAATATAAACTTACAGGTATTTGAGTAAAGGAGCAAACAACATTAATTTGTTCGAATTTGAATACAAAAATATTCAAGGGATATAATGCAGAAGTGCTTCACGCTGAGATTCAATGCCCACAAACATAGTGGCCACATTTGATGATGATATAATTTAATCTAGCTGAGCTTAAAGGTGGACAGTTTAATTTGGTAAATTTGTATTAACAAATGGCAAAATTTCTGATTTGCATCATGCAATATGGTTGGTTATCAAACTTGGCTAAGGTTATAAGCCCAAATACATTATAACCAAGTTTTATGATGATCCGTTTTAAATGTTCAAGTATATGAACTGATATTGTTCTCATGGGCACTTCCTATCTCTCTGCAAGTATTCCCATAATATGACCCCATGTTTTAATGGGCCTCTTAAAACAAACATCAAGTAAGAAGAGTACAATAGATAAAACAGCACAAAACAAGTTAGAAGAATACAAAAGATACAAGAGCTGTTTCAAGACAACATGCTCAAATATTCTTCAACTTTGATAGAATAATTTAAATTGTATGTCAGTTATTTGATACAATGACTACAAAGACATATTAGCTGTTGAATATCAGTAATAGGGATGAAGAATAGGTTAACTTAAAGCTGACAATTTATAAATTAAAACAAGAAATTTTACCATTCTAAGAAACTGAATTTCAATTTTTTACCAATTTTAATTATTAATTAAGTTTCCTTTAATTTACTCTGACAGAATGGTCTGCATCTAACCTGTATATGCCAATTCTAACAGCATAATACCTCCATCAGAACTAACGTTATTCTTGGAAACTCTTTCCCTATTTTAAATAACAGTGGCCTTGACCCCAAGTGCAATCCCTCTCTTGATCAGCCTGTAACCTAAATTTACACAAACAATGTCAGCAATATATCTCCATCCTTACAAAAGTTATTGAGCGTGACCTTTTATTCTATTTTAGCAACATTGACCTAGATTATTGAGCTTGACCTTTTATTTTATTTTAGCAACATTGACCTAGATTATTGAGCGTGACCTTTTATTCTATTTTAGCAACATTGACCTAGATTATTGAGCGTGACCTTTTATTCTATTTTAGCAACATTGACCTAGATTATTGAGCGTGAACTTTTATTCTATTTTAGCAACATTTACCTAGATTATTGAGCATGAACTTTTATTCTATTTTAGCAACATTGACCTAGATTATTGAGCGTGACCTTTTATTCTATTTTAGCAACATTGACCTAGATTATTGAGCGTGACCTTTTATTCTATTTTAGCAACAATGACCTAGATTATTGAGCGTGACCTTTTATTCTATTTTAGCAACATTGACTTAGATTATTGAGCGTGACCTTTTATTCTATGTTAGCAACATTGACCTAGATTATTGAGCGTGACCATTTATTCTATTTTAGCAACATTTACCTAGATTATTGAACGTGAACTTTTATTCTATTTTAGCAACATTGACCTTGACCCAACAGGCCCAAAGTGTGACCCCATGCTAGACTTGCAGGTCAGCTAGAGATGAGAGAATATCCTAAGTGTCAAAAGAATAAGGGGCATAATTCTGCTAAATTGCAAGTCAAATTTAGCGGCCTTGGCCTGTGACCTCGCATTAGGATCATAAAAACATGTGTGAAGTTTCAATAGAATATTCTGCAGTAGAGTTATCAACTTGTTGCATGCAAACTTTAACCTAAATTTAAACTAACATACAAACTTTAACTTTACTTGTTCAAGTTCATAAGGGGGCATAATGATGCTTAAATGCTGTTCAAAGAAATGGGTCTTGGCCAGTGAATGTTTGTAAAGATTCTAAACACATATGTATTGTTTTATGTCAATATATGTAGTAACAAGAGATGTGTTTATCAGAAACACAATGCCCCCTACTGCGCCGCTTTGA
>NC_068367.1:22500381-22540381 GCF_020536995.1 Dreissena polymorpha
TTTTCGAACTCATCCAAGATATTACTAAAACCAATCTTCTGACCAAATTTCATGAAGATTGGACAATAAATGTGGCCTCTAGAGAGTGAACAAGGCAAATGTTGACGTCGCACAACAGACAACGCACGATGGACAACGGACAAAAGGCGATCACAAAAGCTCACCATGAGCAGGTTGTGCTCAGGTGAGCTAAAAACTCAAATGTCAAAAGCACATGTTTGTACAAGAAGCTTTAAATGAAATATGTCAAAACAACAGCCTATTCATTCCTGGTTTTGACAGACAGACCAATTATTTTTGCACCCATTTTCCAATGTAAAATGTCATTCATTTTCCAAAACCAATTAAGCCAAGTGTCTAAGCAGGCTAAACCTAACTCTCAGTTTTTTTTTTCCACTAGAGAAAAAATATAACTTCTATGATATGAACCTAATAGTTTAACCAAAAGGTCTATAAAACAAAAATGAAAGTTCTAATGGAGTACAGGTATCTAAGTTTCTACTGAGAAAAATCTGACTGTGACATCACCTTGTCCGTTACTGTGCCCTGTAGGGAACAGTGTAGGGGTTTGAACTTAAATGACTATGCAGACTTGAGTACATAGCTTGTACACTATTCAGACCTTAGAGCATAGCTTGTATATTATTCAGACATTGAACATAGCTGGTACATTATTCAAAACTTAAAGCATAGCTTGAATATTATTCAGACCTTAGAGCATAGCTTGTACATTATTCAGACCTTAGACCATAGCTTGTACATTATTCAGACCTTAGAGCATTGCTTGAATATTATTCAGACCTTAAACATAGCTGGTACATTATTCAGACCTTAGAGCATAGCTTGTATATTATTCAGACCTTATAGCATAGCTTGTATATTATTCAGACCTTAAACATAGCTGGTACATTATTTAGACCTTAGAGCATAGCTTGTATATTTTTCAGACCTTAGAGCATAGCTTGTATATTATTCAGACCTTAGAGCATAGCTTGTACATTATTCAGACCTTAGAGCATAGCTTGTATACTTTTCAGACATTGAACATAGCGTGTACATTATTCAGACCTAAGAGTATAGCTTGTGTACTTTTCAGACATTAAACATTGCTTGTACATTATTCAGACCTTAGAGCATAGCTTGTATACTTTTCAGACATAGCTTGTACATGTAAGGGACCTTAGTACATAGCTTGTTCTTATACCTCCATTTACACGAAGGCTCGGCTTCTACTCAGACATTCCACACAAAGTATATTATAATGGAATGTTTAAGGAAGTTTAACTTAAAGGCTAAATCTGCAAAGAATTAATTCATGGTATCATATGGATTGGTTCTCTCCCAATTGCTTTGTTGAATTAATTACTTTTCTTTCTAGATGATTACACCAATATGTTTCCATGTTTTAGCTACATAAATAAAAAAATGAAAACAGACCTATATGGTTAAAATGACTTCTATTACTAACAAATTACCACCATTTGAATATCGGGCATGTATGTTCTGATACTACAGCTTTGCAGCCAATACAGAGCAATGATGTAACACGTAAATAATCATAAAATATTGCATTCCCCTTCCTCTGGAAATTCTTGCAATAGTTTGCATTCTGTTTAAACAGCATACACAGATTTGCTATAAAGGTAGGTGGCGAAAAAAACACCAGCATCTTTGTTGTAATTGAATCATAAACAGGTGATTTCACACAAAAACAGATTCTAATAAAACAGATAGGGTTTTGAATGATATCCCATACCATAGCTCCTCATGAAAACATTAATGTTTTACTTTACATCTGTGTTATTTAGTTGGAAAAAACATATAATATTTTGTATCATCTTATTCCGCAAAATCTTGCTGAACAGTACTTCTTTTTTTTTAAATACCTATACAATTATACATATCTTTATTAAAGATGTGCAAATATATGTGTATCTACGGTACATCTAATAAATCACCAGCAGCCTGCTTGAATTTTGATTAAAATGTAAAAATGCCTCTAGGGTTCAAACAGAATGCATAACCAAAATAAAACAGTAGTATCAGCATATTAATTTTCCATAAAAATTCCAGGAAATTTATTTTCTTAGTTTTACATATGCCACCCGTTGATGCAGAGCATAAGAGATATAGATTCTTTCTGATAAGAATTAACTGATACTTTAAGTTCACGCATTGAGAAGAAAATACTGATTAAATTTAAGAATTGGAACGAAAAAAGATATAAAACCTGGATTTTTGATAATTGTCAAGGTGACCTCGACCTTAACCACAACATTGAAATTAGCTATTGCGTCATACAGCAATTTTAAATAGCTTTAGCTAAAAATTCTTGATTCCCCTATAAATACGGAATTTCAATAGTTCAATGTTTTTGCTTGAAATAAACTACTGCTATGACGCCCTGGTCTCTATAGCAACCAGTCTAAATTTCAGCGTAAATGGAGGACATGAAACAACATGTTGCTAGTCAACCATGATTTCCATAGCAACCAGTCAAAATTCCAGCATACTGGATCACAGTTTTGCAGTGTACAAAGTAGATAATTATAATCGCCATGGTGATACATACTTGACAAGGGCCCCTTAAAATATCCTTTATCAAATCTGCGTCGCTGCTGTAGAGGGCTCTGACCGATCCGTGACCTCTCTGTGATCTTCTGTTTAAGGGCTGAGCGAACTTTTAAGTTTGGCTCAGACGCTGAAAGTAAAGGGCAGGGTTAATAGAACAGGCAGATACTCATTCCGGCATCTCAAACTGTCATGCCACAAAACACAGCAGCCTAGTTCTAGTCATAGTCCCTGGGACCTACAAGTTAAACGCACGTTTGTCATCACACAAGGGGAAGCCACTCATCAATAGTTCTGTCTTTTGAAAGTCCAAAGAGCTTATCTGCCCTTTTTTAGAATATAAATCATGCTAACTGGTCTGTCTGGCAATTTATAGGTAATTTAATAGCTCAGTTTACAGGTCAGAACATCAGCTATTGACCCCGTCTTAACAGCAAGAATGAGATGCTCAGTTTGAGGTACACCTGATTATCAAACAAGGGCTGTTTGTAAAACATGCATGCCCCCCATATGGGCTGTCCATTGTAGTGGCAGCCATTGTGTGAGCACGATTTTTGTCACTGTGACCTTGACCTTTGACCTAGTGACCTGAAAATCAATAGGGGTCATCTGCGAGTCACGATCAATGTACCTATGAAGTGTCATGATCCTAGGCAAAAGCGTTCTTGAGTTATCATCCGAAAATCATTTTACTATTTCGGGTCACCGTGACCTTGACCTTTGACCTTGTGACCTCAAAATCAATAAAGGTTATCTGCGAGTCATGATCAATCTACCTATGAAGTTTCATGATCCTAGGCAAAAGCGTTCTTGAGTTATCATCCGAAAACCATTTTACTATTTCAGGTCACCGTGACCTTGACCTTTGACCTAGTGACCTCAAAAACAATAGGGGTCATCTGCAAGTCATGATCAATCTACCTATGAAGTTTCATGATCCTAGGCGTATGCGTTCTTGAGTTATCATCCAAAAACCATTTTACTATTTCGGGTCACCGTGACCTTGACCTTTGACCTAGTGACCTCAAAATTGATAGGGGTCATCTGCGAGTCATGATCAATCTACCCATGAAGTTTCATGATCCTAGGCGTATGCGTGCTTGAGTTATCATCCGGAAACCATTTTACTATTTCGGGTCACCGTGACCTTGACCTTTGACCTAGTGACCTCAAAATTAATAGGGGTCATCTGCGAGTCATGATCAATCTACCCATGAAGTTTCATGATCCTAGGCAAAAGCGTTCTTGAGTTATCATCCGGAAACCATTTTACTATTTCAGGTCACCGTGACCTTGACCTTTGACCTAGTGACCTCAAAATCAATAGAGGTCATCTGCGAGTCATGATCAATCTACCCATGAAGTTTCGTGATCCTAAGCGTATGCGTTCTTGAGTTATCATCCAAAAACCATTTTACTATTTCGAGTCACCGTGACCTTGACCTTTGACCTAGTGACCTCAAAATCAATAGGTGTCATCTGCGAGTCATGATCAATCTACCTATGAAGTTTCATGATCCTAGGCGTATGCGTTCTTGAGTTATCATACGACAACCACCTGGTGGACGGACCGACCGACCGACCGACTGACCGACCGACCGACATGAGCAAAGCAATATACCCCCTCTTCTTCGAAGGGGGGCATAAATATCATCAGAATGATTTGTCTTAAGCAGCACGAATCCCTGAATCTCAACTACAGATCCTCAGCCAAGCCAATGATCCTTGATCCAACTATGGATCCTGGATAATCAGACAGTGATCCTGGTTACACCAGATCCAACTACTGTGCCTAGATACAGCCTGTATTCCTGAATCAAATCAGTGATTCATATCACAAGCTGTAATCCTTTTATTTGTAAATAAGCGCATAAACTACCATGCACATTTGTTCAAGACTGTTAGTGGAAAGTCTGACAACCACAAGCCAATTTCAGCACAAACACCTTGGCAATAGTATATACAGATAATTCTGGTAAGCACAGCTATGCAACTAACAATCTATTATGCAATTATGTTAAAGATCTATCTATATATACATAGAAACAACAACAAACTAAATAATGTAAAGCATCTGGAAGATGCCTCCTAGCATAATTCATCCATTATAATTTCTTTTCACACGAAAATCATAAATCAACATAGCAATCTGATTTGTTTTTCTACATGTCCTTCCTTTGGGGTCAGTGCACTGTGATCGTTTAAGTAAAAGGGGCCCAAGGACACAACTTGTTTTGATTGGGCGCATTGTTCATTAAATGTATTTTACATATATTTTTTTTAAGTGTCATATTCATTGAATGATTTTAAATTGTTTATTATTTCATACAAACATAGCACAATGTCAGGCACCATAATGCACATTAAACTAACATGTGCTTTGCTAATTGATAAAAACAATTTCCATTCATTTCATACTTGAAACAGCAAAAATATTGAACCTTTGAAGTATTATGGATGCAATGTGTATAAATCAATAACTATATAAGCACTGAAATGAACTTAATAAATGATCAAGATAAAAAATAATTTAACATGAAAAATGCTCATGTAAGTTTATCTTGTCTGAGGAGATATTGACACAAAAAACTATCAATAAATGCACTGAATCGGCCAGGGGCAAAACCAGGGATACATCATACACACACATGTACATGAACATAATCATGCGGTCAAAATAACCTGGAAATATCAATTTGGCAAAACGTTTATGAAAGCCAATGCAGTGCAATACTGCACTATCCAATTTAGTGACATAATTCATTAGACCCCCACACTTATCCTGACTACAAACACTGTTCCCTTTCCACAGCCCTAGCAGCTTACTACATCCCAACAACACTGTCCCCTTTCCACTGCCCTAGCAGCTTACTACATCCCAACAACACTGTCCCCTTTCCACTGCCCTAGCAGCTTACTACATCCCAACAACACTGTCCCCTTTCCACTGCCCTAGCAGCTTACTACATCCCAACAACACTGTCCCCTTTCCACTGCCCTAGCAGCTTACTACATCCCAACAACACTGTCCCCTTTCCACTGCCCTAGCAGCTTACTACATCCCAACAACACTGTCCCCTTTCCACTGCCCTAGCAGCTTACTACATCCCAACACCATAAGCTGTTTCTTTCATAGGGGCCAAATAAAGCTGTCACCATTTAACCCTTCCCCACTCAGAAGCAAAGTGAAAATGGCAATGTGAAGACAGACTAAAGCCATAATAGCCTGCGAGTGACTGGCAGTCTGTTCAGGTTTTATGCTGTTTGCTGCTCATCATATATTTAACTTTCTAAGGGATCACAAAAGCTTAACCAAATATGTATCTAAGGGGTAAAGGGTTATACCCTTGTCCAAGCCACTAAGATCAGCAGCTCAGCTTGCCAAGTATAAAAGCTAACTAATTGATGTGACATGTGATATTCACATAATGCTTCTCAATACAAAGCATAGTCCCAAACAAACTAACTAACGTCCTCCCATGCAACATGTTCTACATAACACCCAGCATCCCGAATGATTGCCTCTCATTCAGACAATGCAGCCTCATTCTGGGAAAACTGGACTTAATGCATGTGAGTAAAGTGTCATCCCAGATTAGCCTGTGCAGTCTTCACAGGCTAACCAGGGACCAAACTTTCCACTTACATTGGATTTTTGTTCATAAAGACCTCCTTTAAACAAAACTTCCATAAAAGCAGAAAGTGTTGTCCCTGATAAGCCTGTTCAAACTGCACAGCCTAATATGAGATGACACTTTAGGCACATGCATTAAGCTCAGTTTCTTCAGAACGCTGCTCATAAATAAACAATCTGCTCACCGACTGGCACACACCAGACATTGATTGACCAGTCCTAGCAGGTAGCCATGCATCCGACCAATTTTCCCAATAAATTATTGAACAAACAATTAAATGATCCAATAGTCTACCCCCTGGACTGTGCCAACCAGAGTGTAGTGTAACCCAAATAGCCCATTATATCCCACATGACACACAGCCTTTGGGTGCTAGAAGCTATCCAGGGGAGATGTGGGGGACACGAATGGTTTCCTTTTCTAGATTTATGCCTACTTCACATGCAGTTCTACTTATGGAAAAAGTCTTCAGGCATTTCATTATATGTCATCTTTTTAATGACTACTCTTAGATTGTGTGTGAAGACAAGTGAACAACAACAATGGTTAATGTGAAATTCAATGAAATGACAATTATGGCCTATTTTCAGTTCAACTAAATGGAAGGAATGGCAAAAACAATTTTATGAATTCCAAGAAATAACCTTTTAGATTCTAATTCATGTCAATAATTTAATTTCATACTGGATGTCCGTAACATGCACTTTCAAGGAAGGCATATGAGAACAACTTCAAAAAAATATCTTCACATTAAATATAATTATGGTTGTCTTTTTTAATTGCTTTTCAACTGTTTTGAACTACTTGCATGTCAGAATATCCTTCTCACATTTATTTGCAATCTGTTAACTGGTATTTAGAGTTTAAAATGTTTGCACTAATATAATGTAACAAAGTACATGTAAACAAAAACATGATGTGCATTCTTGCATTCTCAACAACAAGCATTTTAACCCTTTGCATGCTGGGAAATTTGTCGTCTGCTAAAATGTCGTCTGCTGAATTTCTAAAATTAGCATTTTCTTCAATTTTTTTCAAAAAATACTATCAGAATAGCAAACAGTTTGGATCCTGATGAGACGCCACGTTCTGTGGCGTCTCATCTGGATCCAAACTGTTTGCAAAGGCCTTTAAAATTCGGTTCCAGCACTGAAAGAGTTAAATACAGCTGTTTTCCTCCCACACTCAAGTTATCAGATCACTCTACTTGAGATTACCAGCTGTGAAAATAAACTGTCATAATGATAATAGCAACATATTTACAGGATAGCTCTGGAAATCATGCATTATCAAATGGTTGCTGGTATATTTGTGTTCAATTTTTCTTTGCTATAACAAATAAACTTAAAAGTCCAACTGAACATCTATTTGAATAGTAACGCTTTAAGTATTTGTTTAAACTAATTTTTTTGTCCGTAAAATGTTTTGAATCTGACAAACTATCTGTTATAAGTTGAAAGCAACTTTGATGATAAAACAATCAGTTTTGGTGAGTTATAAAGTAACACAGACCACACATCACCCTGCATGAAGCAAATATAAATGACTAATGTAATGTGCACTTTATGGTATTCATGGTGGCAAAATAAACAGTGGTCAACTTCTCTATTTTTCATGAACTATATTTTGATAAATGTATTTTTTTGCAATATTCGTCCATTCAAGTTTTGGAACAAGCAATAACCTGTATTTTAGGCTTGCTCTGAGACTTTGGGGCTTAATGCATGTGTAAATAAGTCATGTTCTGAGAAAACTGGGCATAATGCATTTGTGTAAAGTGTCGTCCCAGATTGGCCTGTGCAGTGTGCACAGGCTAATGAGGGATGACACTTTCCGCCTTAATTGGTTTTTTGCTAAGAAGAGACTTCATTTAAACAAAAAATGTCATAAAAGCGGAAAGAGTCGTCCCTGATTAGCCTGTGCGGACTTCACAGGCTAATCTGGGACGACACTTAATGCACATGCATTATGCCCAGTTCTCTCAGAACGCGACTCAAATAATCATCCTAGATAAGCCTGTGCCGTCCACACTGGCTTATCAAGGACAACACTTACAGCCTTGACTGATTTTCCTTTTGTGGATACCTCCTTTAAATGAAAAAAAAGAAAGTGTTGTCCCCATGATTAGCATGTGCAAACTTCACAGGCTAATCTGTGATGAACTTTTGCACACATACATAATGTCAGTTTTCCCAGAACGTGGCTCATGTAATATCATTATTAATATTAGTAGTTTGAAAATGAGTCAATAAATTATTTAGTAATTAAATTGAAGCATTTTTAGATTCCCCTCAGAAGCTTATAAAATGTGAAATTGTCAGTCCAGAAAAGATACTGCTCTTTTATTTTGCCACCCCTGGTCAATACGCCACTCCAGTACCACACAACTCAAGGGATAGAAGTCTTGGAGTGGATTTTATGGAGTGGGTAAGAGAGGAGTAAATAGGGAATGGGGTATTAGGGAGGGGGGGTATTAGGAAGGCGGGTATTAGGAACAGTTAAAGGGAGGGGGTAAAAGGGAGGTGGTATTAGGGAATGGGGTATTAGAGAGGGGGGGGTATGACAGTGTTCATTCTGGGCAGCGCCATTGCGGGATTCCCGCATCAAAATATTAATGGACGCAATCTAAATAATATCAGTTGGCCATTCGGGCGCATACATAATATAATTGGCGCATTAAAAATCATATGAGAGGGAGAATTAATTATAAAAACCAAAGATTACGGAATCATGTTGCGAATTCTAAACACTGGTCTGCTGAGTCAAAATTTAGGTGGAAAATAACCATTGCTTGGCTACCGCGGGAGCACTGTGTTGAATCGTGCACTTCCATTAGTTGATAGATGTCACTTGTCAGCAAACTGTGTATACGTCATCAGAAAGTGTTGAAAACATTTGTCAACAAATTTTGTTGCGATTTTCAAACGGTTTTAATAAATAATAAAGTGTTTAAACATGTCAAAGCGTAAAGCAGGAAAGGAGAGCACCGAGGGACGAACTTTTTTAAAAACAAAAAAAACAAGGCAAAGGACTTCTGATTAGGAAGGTGGCAAAACAGCAGATGCTTCGGCCGGAGCGAGTAGGCCTACATCGTCTGCTGGTTCAAGCGAACAAATGAAACCTTCGGAAAATGTAGATGATCATAAATTCCAGAAAGGTTGGTTAGAGAAGAAATTTACGTGGTTGTCGTATGATGACAAAAAAAAAATGTTTTGTGACATTTGTAAAAAGCATAGTAAAAGTAACATGTTTGTTAACTGCTGTTCGAATTTTCGGACAAGTACTCTGAATAGACATGCAGCTGGTAGTGAACATAAATCCTACAATCAGGTGGCCCCTACAAAATTTTTAAATGACCCACTAAATTTATGGCTGATGGGCCATTGGCCCACCAGCAATCTGGCCCAGAATGAATACTGGGTATTAGGAAGGCGGGTATTAGAGAGAGGGTTAAAGGAAGGGGTAAAAGGGAGAGGGTAAAAGGGAGGGGGTAACAGGGCAGGGGGCTGTTATGTTACCTGTTTTTCTGAGAGGGAAGTCATCCTCGTACTTTCCAAGCAGGGTATGGCTGTACGGCGGGGAAAGTCCTGTTGTTGGCGGGGAACCATGCTCATGTGGCCTGCAAAACAAATTCACCACATCAGCATGGAAAGACAGAATCTATGAGTGTGTTAGTGTTGTCAGTGACACAAACATCAAGATAATTGAGGTACTAATTGGCCAACAAATTTGTGAAAATATTAATATATTAATCATCACATTTGGACATTTACTGAGGAATATATTTTGAACTTACAATCTACATCTACAAATTTGATTCTGAAATAAAGAATGTAGTTGAGACACATTTGCAATTTTATACACAACCTAAGCATATGCATTTGTAAAAGAAATAGTGCAAAGGATCATGGCCATGATGACATTTCTCAACATGACATTAAATGCCAGCCAGGGGGGCTTATTGGTATGCATGCCAGTGTTGTTGTGTGTCTTGATGTTGTTGGGTTGTTTTCCTAGCTTTTTTGTCTGTGCATTAAATGTCAGTTTATTCTGATATAATATAAGATTGCTTGAGACTGACACACTGCAACAACAGGAAAAACTTTGAATCACTGATCATTAAATCACATAAAATGACTTAACAATCCAAAATAGACTTAAATTACTTTAAATTTTTATGTTCTGTTTGATCATTGCTTTAATAAAATTTTGTTGATAAACCCAGGCATGCAATGACACACAAAGAGGGTTACAATAAATGCCTTTCTTTCAATTGCAGGGGCACAAAAATAAAGGGCACTGTAACAATTACAACCTTTGGATTGTAAACTATGGGCCATTGGCCATGACATGTTCACAATATATCAGTCAAAACCTGACTGACTGGTGAAACATCCATTACAGCAACCTTTTGTTTTCCTTATTTATATGATGATTGCATATATAGGCCATGTTTTTGTGGGCAGAGCTCCACAATGCAAGCCAGTCAGACTAGTGTGTCACTGTGTTAGCATGAAACAGTACATCTTCTATAATTATCTTAAAAACAACTACCATACATTAACTAATAAAACACACCCCAACAACTGTTTTTCTCTAAACTAAAACAACAAAACATCTATACCTAACTGATTTTCTAACACTCTAAAACAAAATACTAAAGGACACTTTTCATAGAAATTCACTGAAGGACACTATTCATAGCAATTCACTGAATGACACTGTTCATAGCAATTCACTGAAGAACATTATTCATAACAATTCACTGAAGGACACTGTTCATAGCAATTCAATGATGTACACTATTCATAGCAATATACTGAAGGACACTATTCATAGCAATTCACTGACGGACACTATTCATAGCAATTCACTGAAGGACACTATTCATAGCAATTCAATGAAATACACTATTCATAGCAATTCAATGAAGGACACTATTCATAGCAATTCACTGAAGGACACTATTCAATAGCAATTCACTGAAGGACACTATTCATAGCAATTCAATGAAGGACACTCTTCATAGCAATTCACTGAAGGACACTATTCATAGCAATTCAATGAAGGACACTATTCATAGCAATTCAATGAAGGACACTCTTCGTAGCAATTCAATGAAGGACACTATTCATAGCAATTCAATGAAGATCACTATTCATAGCAATTCAATGAAGGACACTATTCATAGCAATTCAATGAAGGACACTATTCATAGCAATTCAATGAAGGACACTATTCATAGCAATTCAATGAAGGACACTATTCATAGCAATTCACTGAAGAACATTATTCATAGCAATTCAATGAATGACACTCTTCATAGCAATTCACTGAAGGACACTATTCATAGCAATTCACTGACGGACACTATTCATAGCAATTCACTGGCTGAAATCTGTTCACAATGAGCAGATGTTTCCCATTATACCAATCAGTGGACAACTGGAAACACTGGAATCATATTAGACTATTAAATGCCCCCACCCCCTTGGCAAAATGGAATGCTCATGGGTGCATTTATTTGAGAATGTATGGTCATCTAAGTAAGGCATGTCTATCTTGTCAGCCAATGCAGCATTTTTGAACAAGCTAAGCTTAAAGCAAGCCCATGACAGGATTTAAATAATCTTAATATTAGAGAGTTTAAGTTACACATAAAATTCTCAGCACAGACCTGGAGCTGGAAGGGAAATGTTTTGTCTTAAGTATCTTCAATTTTTATTTTTGGGGGGGGGGGAGTTAATAAAAGTGGTTGGAGATGAAGATTGGGGATAGAAGGGGTTGATCTGGTCTATTTCCCAACATCTTTATGCAAGCATATTCCTTAGTGGGAGATGCTACATTTCTGGGGCTCTATAAATCAGAATCTTTTATCAGACCAAACAAGGAAACTCCTAAGAAAATATCTGCCCTTACTCAATTCCTTGACATGAAATACTAAAGAATCTTCAAATCAAGCATATGTATTGTATCTTAAATTTCTGGATTTAAACCCCACACAAATTAGTTTCTGACAAATATTGGTCTGAGAGTTTAACCCATTTATGCCTAGTGTCTAGAAAAAAGGCCTTTGCAAACAGGGTAGACCCAGATGAGATACCGCATGATGCGGCGTCTCATCAGGATCTGCACTGTTTGCTTAAAGGAATTTCTGTAAGAAATATTCTAAATATAGAAATTAATATACTAGACATCCCTAATTTTGGAAATAAATTGATCAAATTTAGAAGGATGGGAGAGTCCACTAGGCATAAGTGGGTTAATGCTGGTCACTGCTTACCAGTTGTGTCTGAACTGAGGAGGGCTGTTACGGGCGGCCGCCTCACGATGTTTCTTGCTAAGCACAAAGTCCTGAAGCTTCTGTTTGACCTCTGTGGAAGCTACTGCGCCTGGAAATAAACAATGTACACTGTTACCATGGCAACAACAAACACAGTTACCATAAAAAACTAGAGCTTTGTCACATACCTGACGTATACCCCCACGTGCCGCATTGACACAGACTATTTTGCATGCTGTCTTTACATAACAAGAGAATCTAATTTATGGCGATTTTTAAGAATTATTATGCCATTATCATTTATAGCAATTTTGACCTTTGAACTCTTGATTCTTTCACATGACACGCCGTCCAATGACTGTGAACAAAATTAATGTACAGAGTCATTTTAAAATCTCACAATTAAAGACATAGTAATGGCCCAGACAAGATCATTTATAGCCATTTTTTTAACTTTGAACTAAAAGTGTGACCTTGACCTTTGAGATATTGACGTCATTCTTTTGCGCAACACACTGTCCAATGATGGTGAACAAAAGAGCCAAATGATTTTAAAATCTCACAATAAACGTCATAGTTATGGCCCCGACAAGCTCATTTATGGCCAGTTTTGACCTTTGAACTCAAAGTGTGACCTTGACCTTGGAGATATCGATGTAATTCTTTCGTGCGACACACCGTCCAATGATGGTGTACACATGTGGCAAATGATTTAAAATCTCACAATGAACAACATAGTTATGGCCCGGATAAGCTCATTTATGGCCATTTTTGACCTTTCAACTTAAAGTGTGACCTTGACCTTGGAGATATCGACGTAATTCTTTCGCGTGACACACCGTCCAATGATGGTGAACATATGTGCCAAATGAATTTTAAATCTCACAATGAAAGACATAGTTATGGGCCAGACAAGCTCATTTATGGCCAAATATGACATTTCAACTCAAAGTGTGACCTTGACCTTGGAGATATCCACGTAATTCTTTTGCGGGACACACCGTCCAATGATGGTGAACAAATGTGCCAAATGATTTTAAATTCTCACAATAAACAACATAGTTATGGACCTGAAAAGCTCATTTATGGCCATTTTTGACCTTTGAACTTAAGTGTAACCTTGACCTTGGAGATATGGACGTAATACTTTCGTGCAACACACCGTCCAATGATGGTGAACAAATGTGCCAAATGAATCTAAAATCTTACAATGAATGACATCGTTATGGCGGTGACAAGCTCATTTATGATCGTTGAACTCAAAGTGGGCCTTGACCTTGGAGATATTGACGTAATTCTTTTGGGCGACACACAGTCCAATGATGATGATCAAATTTGCCAAATGATTTCAAAATCTCACAATTAATGACAAAATTATGGCCCGGACAAGCATTTGACCTTTGAACTCCAAGAGTGACCTTGACCTTTGAGATATTGAAGTACTTTTTTCACACGACACACCGTCCCATGATGGTGAACAAATGTACCAAGTCATTTTAAAATCTAACGATAAATGACATAGTTATTGTCCGGACAAACTTTCAGTTTAAAACACACGAAGTGACCCTGTGACCTAGTTTTTGACCTGGCACGACCCATATACAAACTTGACCTAGACATCATCTAGATACAACTTCTGACCAAGTTTGGTGAAGATCAGATGAAATTTTGGGACAGACCGACAGGCAGACCGACCGACCGACAAAGTGACTCCTATATAGCCCCTATTACCAATGGTAATGGGGGTATAAAAACTGTAAACCCTTGACAACTGAACTAGAGAAAATGCATTTGGATGAGCGACAGTGAAACTATGCTTAATATGTGCTGAATACATGGCATATAATTTCATGGGAACTGAACCATTTTCAAACCCAGTCTAGATATTATTGGGATACATATTTCTCACCACATTTAATGAATATTGAGCAATAAAAACAAAACATGGGGCTATTGCAGTGTTCACAAGGTGACTTTGGATGATGAGGCATCTGGAGTGTTCAATAGGGGACTTTGCACAATGTGGCATCTGGAGTGTTCACATGGTGATTGTGGACAATGTGGCATCTGGAATGTTAAAAGATGACTTTGGACAATGAGGCATCTGGAGTATTCACAAGGTGACTTTGGACAATGAGGCATCTGGATTGTTCACAAGGTGACTTTGGACAATGTGGCCACAAGGTGGCTTTGGACAATGTGTTATCTGGAGTGTTCATAAGGTGACTTTGGACAATAAGGCATCTGGAGTGTTCACTAGGGGACTTTGGACAATGTGGCATCTGGAGTGTTCACAATGTGACTTTGGACAATAAGGCATCTGGAGTATTCACAAGGTGACTTTGGACAATGAGGCATCTGGAGTGTTCACAAGGTGACTTTGGACAATCTGGCATCTGGAGTGTTCACAAGGTGACTTTGGACAATGAGGCATCTGGAGTATTTACAATGTGACTTTGGACAAGGAGGCATCTGGAGTGTTCACAAGGTGACTTCAGACAATGTGGCATCTGGAGTGTTCACAAGGTGACTTTTGACAATGTAGCATCTGGAGTGTTCACAAGGTGATTTTGGACAATGTGGCATCTGGAGTTTTCACAAGGTGACATTGGTCAATGAGGCATCTGGAGTGTTCACAAGGTGACTTTGGACAATGAGGCATCTGGAGTATTCACAAGGTGACTTTGGACAATGTGGCATCTGGAGTGTTCACAGGAGGACTTTGGGCAATCAGCCATCTGGAGTGTTCACAAGTTGACTTTGGAAAATGTGGCATCTGGACTGTTCACAAGATGACTTTGGACAATGAGGCACCTGGAGTGTTCACAAGGTGACTTTGGACAATGAGGCATCTGGAGTGTTCACAAGGTGACTTTGGACAATGTGGCATCTGGAGTGTTCACAATGTGACTTTGGACAATGTGGCCACAATGTGACTTTGGACAACATCTGGAGTGTTCACAAGGTGACATTGGACATTGAGGCATCTGGAGTGTTCACAAGGTGAATTTGGGCAATGTGGCATCCGGAGTGTTCACAAGGTGACTTTGGACAATAAGAGATCTGGAGTGTTCACAATGTGATTTTGGACAATGAGGCATCTGGAGTGTTCACAATTTGAATTTGGGGAATGTGGCATCCAGAATGTTCACATGGTGACTTTTGACAATAAGGCATCTGGAGTGTTCACAATGTGAATTTGGACAATGTGGCATCTGGAGTGTTTACAAGGTGACTTTGGACAATGAGGCATCAGGAATGTTCACAATGTGACTTTGGACAATGAGGCATCTGGAGTGTTCACAAGGTGACTTTGGACAATGAGGCATCTGGAGTGTTCACAAGGTGACTTTGGACATTGAGGCATCTGGTGTGTTCACAAGGTGACTTTTGACAATGAGGCATCTGGAGTGTTCACAAGGTGACTTTAGACAATGTGACATAATATGGAGTGTTGACATGGTAACTTTGGACAATGTGGCATCTGAAGCATTCACATGGTGACTTTGGACAATGTGGCATCTGGAGTGGTAACAAAGTGACTGGACAATAGACAACAGACAAACTACGAGTGACGGACAAGGATGGCAACTGAAGTGTTCACAAGGTGACTTTGGACAATGGACAAGGCACAGACTACGAGTGACAGACAAGGATGGCATCTGGAGTGTTCACAAGGTGAATTTGGACCATGTACAACTGACAGACTATGAGTGACAGACAAGGAATGCTGGATAGCCTGAAGTTTTCATCATGTATTTCATGACCTCAATTTAAAATAAATGACTAGTATATATTCCACCAAACCTGAATTTAATGACACAATAATTACAACTTTTTATATGAACATATGATCATGCATGTTTCAAACAAGAGGGCCTGAAAGGCCCAAAGTCGCTCACCTGAGAAAGGCCCAAAGTCGCTCACCTGAGATTCAAAGGAACTGACCTGTTCTGTGCAGCCCAAGATGTCATTAGAACAATATGTTCTTACCAACTTTCATGACTAGTGAACACCCTGGCAGCCACGTTTTTCAACAGACCAGAACCATTTTCATACACATCCAAGATATCATTTAAACAAATATACTGACAAAGTTTCATGAAGATTCATAAGTCCATATAAGGAAAAATGCCCCGCCCACTGGTGGCCATGTTTTTCAAGCAACTGGAACCACTTTTGAACTTGTCCAAAATATCATTGGGACAAATCTGACAAAGTTTCATGATGATTGTACAATAAATATGGCTTCTAGAGTGTTAATAAGGTTTAACTATAGCTATTAAAGGAAAAATGCCACGCCCCCTTGGCGGCCATGTTTTTCCACCAACCGGAACCATTTTCGAACTCATCCAAGATATCATTGGGACAAATCATCTGACCAAGTTTCATGATGATTGGACAATAAATTTGGCCTCTAGAGTGTTAACAAGGTTTTACTAAAGAATGATATATAGCAATATTAGGAAAAATGCCCCGCCCCCTGGTGGCCATGTTTTTTAAGCAACTGAAACCATTTTCAAACTCATCCAAGATATCATTGAGACCAATCTTCGGACTAAATTTCATAAAGATTGGACAATAAATGTGGCCTTTAGAGTGTTAACAAGGTTTTACTATAGCCATATAAGGAAAACTGCCCCGCCCCCTGGCGGCCATGTTTTTTCACCGATCTGGACCATTTTCAATCTCGTCCGAGATATCAATGAAAAATATGTTTTGACCACCTTTCATGATGTTTGGGCAAAAATTGTGACTTCTAGAGTGTTCACAAGGTTTCTCTATAGCCATTTCAGGAATACTGCCCCGCCCGCTGGTGGCCATGTTTTTTAACGAACCGGACCATTTTTTAACTCCACCAACATATCATTTAGACAAACATTTTGACAAAGTTACATGAAGATTGGGCATCAAATGTGACATCTACAGTGTTCACAAGGTTTTTCTTTTTTTGACCTAGTGACCTAGTTTTTGACCCAGCATGACCCAGTTTCGAACTCAGTCGTGGTATCAATGGGACAAATGTTCTGACCAAATTTCATGAAGATCAGACAATAAATGTGGCCTCTAGAGTGTTCACAAGGCAAAATGTTGACGACGGACAACGGACAAGGCACGACGGACAAAAAGCGATCACAAAAGCTCACCATGAGCATGTTGTGCTCAGGTGAGCTAAAAAGTAAACGTTACATTGAAGAATTTCAAAGGAACATAAAACTGGTTCATTATTTAAGAATTCATAACTTATAAATCATTTCACAAACCATATGCATAACTAATACATAGGAGTTCGTGAGTACCAGGGCTTTAGCACCAAAAGTGAAATGCGATGCATACATGTTGGAACAACAAACTTAGTTGTTTGAAGACAAGTGTTCTCTCAGTGATTTCTCACCAAGTTTTTAATCCTGTTTGAAAACAACATGGGAGATTAACAATGTATGCGTTTATTTTATTTTGCTAAAGTAGACTGTGACAAACATTGTCATTTTACCCCTTTTAGTGTAAAACTTTATTAACCTTGATCTTTCTGAAGAGCAAATTTCATTATATAGCTAAATAGCTGACCTTTTCGATGCATTAAGCTAAGCTACTTTGTGAATGACGTCAATGCCTATACAAATTTAAACATGACCTTCTAATTACAAAGCAAATGAACTGATTTAATATACAGTCAATGACCTTCATCAGTATTTAAGCCTATACGATTAGTTAAAACTTACCGTTTCAAAACGAATGGTCAATTACTGACAAATCTTATCAAGCCAAATTTAACATTTTGTTTACAATGAAGCTATCAAACTGTCACTTACTAGATTTGTCTGACAAAACCACAAACCATATGGTAATTATGTTATGACCATAATTAATAATCATGAAACTTTTCTGCTGTTGAAAAAAGCTCTGTCAGGAAATGATCGTTTAATTCAGGTAATTAGAACTGTACAGGTTTTTGGTTCAATTTTATATTTTGATATGTCATCACCATAGGCAATGCTCTTTTTTTATTTTCAAAGACATTTGTTTAATGATTAATTCAGATTCCTCAAATACACTTTTTAATATGTCAGAGTTACAATGAGCATGTTTGTACGGAAGGACATTTAAGCGAATATTAACCCATTTATGCCAGGTGGACTCTCCCATCCTTCTAAATTGGATCAATTTATTTCCAAAATTAGGGATGTCTTGTGTATTTATTTTTATATTTAGAATATTTCTTACAGAAATTCCTTTAAGCAAACAGCGCAGACCCTGATTTAAATGTATGTACTTGACTATTTCTTGCTTATAAATGACTTATTCTTAGGCTTAAATTACATTTGATTTCCAAATATCAAATCCATTTCATACATTTTTTTTTGCTTATTATTTGCTTTTTATTTAATTACTTCATTATTATAGATTTCACTGGGTATATTTTAACAAATAAAAGGAATTAAAAATTCTAATGTACTAAATACATTTTAGCAATTCGGTTTGTTTAATTTCAATTGACAACCTATTATTGAATAAAATGAAGACAAGGGCTGTTTGTAAAACATGCATGCCCCCCATATGGGCTGTCCGTTGTAGTGGCAGCTATTGTGTGAATACGTTTTTTGTCACTGTGACCTTGACCTTTGACCTAGTGACCTGAAAATCAATAGGGGTCATCTGCGAGTCACGATCAATGTACCTATGAAGTGTCATGATCCTAGGCAAAAGCGTTCTTGAGTTATCATCCGAAAATCATTTTACTATTTCGGGTCACCGTGACCTTGACCTTTGACCTTGTGACCTCAAAATCAATAGGGGTCATCTGAGAGTCATGATCAATCTACCTATGAAGTTTCATGATCCTAGGAATATAAGATCTTGAGTTATCATCCGAAAACCGTTTTACTTTTTTCGGGTCACCCCGACCTTGACCTTTGACCTAGTGACCTCAAAATCAATAGGGGTCATCTGCGAGTCTTGATCAATCTACCCATGAAGTTTCATGATCCTAGGCATATGCATTCTTGAGTTATCATCCGGAAACCATTTTACTATTTCGGGTCACCGTGACCTTGACCTTTGACCTAGTGACCTCAAAATCTTTAGGGGTCATCTGCGAGTCATGATCAATCTACCAATGAAGTTTCATGATCCTAGGCGTATGCATTCTTGAGTTATCATCCGGAAGCCATTTTACTATTTCGGGTCACCGTGACCTTGACCTTTGACCTAGTGACCTCAAAATCAATAGGGGTCATCTGCAAGTCATGATCAATCTACCCATGAAGTTTCATGATCCTAGGCGTATGCGTTCTTGAGTTATCATCCGGACACCATTTAACTATTTCGGGTCACCGTGACCTTGACCTTTGACCTAGTGACCTGAAAATCAATAGGGGTCATATGCGAGTCATGATCAATCTACCTATGAAGTTTCATGATCCTAGGCGTATGCGTTCTTGAGTTATCATCCGGAAACCACCTGGTGGACGGACCGACTAACCGACCGACCGACCAACCGACTGACATGAGCAAAGCAATATACCCCCTCTTCTTCGAAGGGGGGCATAAATATAACAGTAATGTACTATTATTCCTTCATTAAATATTCAATAGATTTTTTACACCCAACTGATATAACACTGAAGAATGCAACAGTCATTATTAAAAGTGCATTGGTCAATTAGACTTTGTCACATAGCAATTAGCATAACGATGTAAGAAACTGGAAACCAGTCCAACACAAATTCTAGACGATATATAACTATAATGATGTAAGAAACTGGAAACCAGTCCAACACAAGACGATATATAACTATGTAAGCACAACAGAACCCTTTGCATATTCTCTTATATATGCACTCACATTATATTCAGACAAGTACATTATCACTGATGTTTTGATGAAATTTGATAGTGAACATGTGTACACATGTTTATTTATATCAAGTTACCTAAGTCATGCATGAACCCCCTAGGACTCCATCCTGTATTTTGCGAAGGGAGATTTTTGTAATTCCATAAATTAATCCTTTACCACTTAGATATGTACTTTGACATACAGTCTATCTTGTATTAAGAGACCACTCAAGGGAGTAATCAAAAGTGGTCTCTTAATAAAATGGTCTTTAAATAAAAAAGGCCATTCTGGAAGAATGCTTACCCCTAATTTTAATCTATATGAAGGATAATCTCTTTTGTCAACAATGATTTTAACTTTTATAATAAAATGAATATAAAAACAATACATAAACAATATTTTACTTATAATGTGTTTTATTTTTTCACTTTTTATCAATTATCATATATTATAAATGAATTGTGTGTACATATTTATTTGCAAAAACAACATAGACAAGGAAATATTTTTCGCGTTTTTTTCACCTGACACATAATTTTCCATGTCTTCAAGCACCTCGGCTTTACGCTTAAGAATGTTCTGAATTTGAGTTTAACCGACTCCAAACTCATCTGCAATTTTACGTGCACTTTTACTCTTTGACAATTCCTAAACCCGAACTTTCTTGTTCAACGTTAACACTTTTCGTTTTGACATTTTAATTTCTGCATGTACGCTTAAGGAAATCTGACTCGATTATGATACATAATGAGCTGAAAAAATTAAAACACGTCAATTGAAAACAAACAAACATACCTGATTGGAAAATTTATTAAGTAAATAACAATGTGATTGGCTAACAAATATCTACTAATTAGCATAATTACAAATTGGTAATCTACGGATTTTGACAGATGTTGCCGATTAATAGTTTATTTTCCGCACTTCTCAGGAAATGTTTGTCGCGTACAGTGCATTGTTTCTGCACCTGCTATCTATACTCGAGAAAAATCGGCGTTGTCTCTTAACGTTCCACGTAGTAAACTTTTTAAGCTGTAGACTGTGCGTAAAACATTCCTCTATTATTGAACTCAATAAATTGATATGCAGTCTACAACAATACCGGTCAGAACCGGTCAACCAGACAAAGCATAATCATAATGGTTGGTGTAAAAACAAAGCAGCGGTGTAACAGTACATCTTATCGGCTTAGATAAACAATTAACACGGATTTGTCCCTGAAAGATCAATACATTAACCACTTTTACCTCCTACTGGTCGCTTAATTCAAGATTTGGACATCAAAATACATAGAAATCAGCGGTCGCTTGTCGCGTAAGACAAAAGTCGCTGAATACAATATCATTATATAGCGAAAAAGCTCCGTGGGTTTTCAAAATGGTCGCATAAGACAAAGGTCGCTTAATACAAGTGGTCGCATCCACAAGATTGACTGTATTTGTAGTCCCTTAGAAAGTTAAATTCACTTAAAGACTTTTCTTACTAGATTCAAGTTTCAAAGCTTCATTTTCAACCTCAGATACTGATGAGCAGCATAGTATAAAACCTGAAGAGACTGCGAGTTACTCACAGGCTGTTCTGGTTTTATGCTGTTTGCACATAGCCATTTTCACTTAGCTTCTGAGTGGGAAAGGATTAAGTAATTAATCCCTTCTAATCTGCAGTCAGAAAGTCTTAACATGGGCTTAAATGGTCTACGTCTTATTTTCATTGTATGAGTAAATGGCCTCTACTCACCTGTTTCACATGTGAGTGGTGTACAAGGAAGTAACAAAGAAGTAATGACCCCAATTAATCTGCTTCAAGTCAGCATTAAGAGGATACTAATACTGTCTTGCTTGTATGAAATAATTAATGAAATCCTATTCATTTGTGTCCATCTGATCTTTCCAGGTTTTTATATGGTTTTAATTGCACTTATTAATCTGCCCCAGACAACACTCAAATGTGCTTTTACAAATGTGTCTTGTTCTGAGAAAACGGGGCTTAATGCATGTGCGTAAAGTGTCATCCCAGATTAGCCTGTGTAGTCCGCACAGGCTAATCAGGGACAACACTTTCCACCTTAACAAGATTTTCGGTAAAAAGGGACTTCCTTAAAACGAAATATACCATTAAAGCGGAAAGTGTCGTCCCTGATTAGCCTATGCGAACTGCACAGGCTAATCTGGGACGACACTCTTTGCACATGCATTATGCCCAGTTTTCTCAGAATGCGGCTCAAATAGTCTTCCTTGCCTTACAGAAGTAATGGACCACTATCAATCTGTATCCAGTCAACATTAAGAGGCAGCTGTTACATATGTTTTCTTATATAAATAATGGGCCCAGAAAACTTTACTTGGTGCTTATAGGTTCCCCTTTCTTTCTTTTATATGGGTTATGAGCCACTTAATCTCCCCAGACAATTTTCACACTATTTTATGCAGTTGTATTAAATTATAAAAGTACAAAAGCCTTATATATCAGCGTCCTGAAAACATGACAGGTTGCTTTCTCTTGACTTTTTCCAAAAACAAAGGCTGGAGTGTGGATATTGATTATATTAAATTATCTATTTTATTTTGTCTTATGTTTTCTTTACATTATTTTTGAGGTCAATCATTTCATTTCATCTATGTTGTTTACTACATGCCAAGCCTATTAAGCAAAATATTTCTTATCAAATTATACAGAGTCTTGTAAAAAAATTACTTTAAGATTGATATTGCTTGGTACAAATAACTGTTGTTGTTTTTGATACCCTAAGCCCCTCCCCACTCAAACTGACCATCTGTACTTCTTTAGGTAGGTGTCCAGAAGTCCATCACAAAAATCCTGTCTTAGCCATTACTTTGCAAGATATTGATAAATTTTAAAATTACTTGACATAAATGTAAACCATTATATGACAACGTGTCACATGAAACATCTGTCTCCCTACCACAATCACAGTTGTATCACTTAAATGTCAAATGTTAAATGTGGCCCTACACCAACTAGTCTGTACCATAACTACATGTATGATATTCATCATGCAATTTTTAGTTGTGAGCGTTAGCTCAGGACTAAATTTACAGAGCATGTTTTGCAAATCAGTATGTGCTTAGAAGCCTTAGCTACACTAAGAACTGTAACTCACTAAGCTAGGAACGATTACCGCTGCCTGCATGCACTGCAGACGACAAATGCTTAGGTGTGTCTGCATCTACAACTGCAGTGAGTGTATTTACCAGCTTGTAATACAACATTGGCCAGTCTAGTGTTTATCATTGAAATCTGTACATATTGGCTGCTTTCAGGGAAAACGGGGCTTAATGCATGTCAAATAAGATTAGCCTGTGCACACTGATTAACCTGTGCAATGTGCACAATCTAATCAAGGACAACAACAGCAAACAACTTCAGTGCCTTCAGCGCTTTGATTAAATTACTTACCACAAATGACACCATGAGAAGCGCCGTGTGTATCACCCTTCTCCTAGCCTCGAAGGTCAAGGTCACACTTTGACATCAGGTCAATTTCGGCAATACAGAAGCCCAGTTTTGACACACGTGGATTTTTTAATCAAAAATGGAATATACAGGCATCTGTGCCCTTTGAACACATCTTGTTTTAGATATCAGTTTGAAAGCATTTCAGTTTTTGTTTTACATTATAAGTCTGATTTTTCGTCTTACTGGCAAATAGTCCTTATACATACCCATACATTATCTATCTTTTATTAGGTATATTTATTTCAGCAGGGTTTCTGATGAGATAATGATGTTAATATACAGGCTGTTTAAATAAAATGAAATTAAGATCCTGGCTTCATCGGAATGGGTTTTACGAAAAAGAACTGCAATAAGCCTTTGCTAGCAAGTCTTCATAAGCAAAACAAGCATTTGTATGGTCTTAAACATAAAAATGAAACAAAAGATTAATAAATTCATTAAATTCACAAAGTAGATTTTCATGCAAAAGAAAATAGTAATTTGTAATTAACACAAATACAAGTAACACTATAATTATTTAAGTGTTTACTTTAAAGTAAGGATGAGGAAGTACATGTGTCTACATTGTAAGTAACATGAATGTATTTGTAATTAATGGGCATTCTAAAGTAATACAGACAATAACTATTCATACATACGCAAGAAATAGTCATTAACATGAATTTAATATTTACCTTAAGTCCCTTCCATAAGTTTACATGGTAAATATCTTACCCATGACCTTTCTGAAATGCCATAATCTCAAAGCTTTAAACCTATTTTCCTTTTTGCCCCCAAGAAAATTCATTAATGTTGGCTATTAATGGAAGTATTTGAGTGTAAAAAGTGTAAACATGATTAATTTCTTTGCGAAAATAGACATCATCGTGAAAGTCTCACTGTTTGGTAACAAGATTACTACATGGAATGTTCCTTAGCCGGTAGCGTGTCACGAATCTGTTCACATAAGTAGATTTAAACAGAAATTGTTACAGTTTCAATTCATTTATACCTTTCTGGTTGTCACCATGTCCATTCCAGCTGTTGGTGGAATTCTACAGAAATATACATGTCCAACAGTTAATCACTATTGTTGCTAAGTTACTACATGCCAAGCCCTATTCTTGCAAGCAACCACATATTTACCCCAACTGTCGCTAAGCAAACTCACGTCTATTTCCATTAATTACCAAATATCAATCCCTATCGATGCTAGATTACAAAATGTGTATCCCTATTGTTGCTTGATAACCACATGTCAATTCATTTTGCTGCTAGGTAACCAGATTTCAAACTTTTGGTTAATTGGTAACAAAATGTTGACCCTCTTGTTGCTAGGTAACATGTCAATCCTTGTTGTTGCTAGGTAATGTTATTGCTTGGTCATTATATGTCAAGCCTCTAGTAAACTAAGCAACATAATGCTGTTAGCTAGCCATATTTCAGCCCTGCAGTTGCTAGGTAACATATTGGTGCTTGGTAACTATATGTAAAAACCTTTTGTTGCTTGGCATTGTGTTGTTGTTTGGAAATCTTATGACTCATACCTTGTTGTTTCTAGGTGATTATATTATGTCTACCACTATTGTAGCTAGTAAACCCTGTGGGTACTAGGGAACATGTGTTGCTACCTTATATGTCAAACCCTCTTGTTGCTAGGTAAAATTGTGTTCCTAGGTAACATGTAAAACCAATTTGTTGCTAAGTAACCACACATCAACCTCTATCGTTGCTAGGTTACAACATGTCAAACCCTTTTGCTGCTAGGTAACATGATGTTGCTATGCAACAACCCCTGTTGTTGCCAGGATATTTGTTGTTGCTCTACAACTACGGACACTACTTACTCTCCTCCTCCTTGTTCTTATTCTTGATCTGCGACAGTCGACTCTTCTCCAGAAGTTCCTTCTCCAGCCGCTGTCGCTCCTCCAGCTTCTGTTGCTCTGCCAGGAACTCCTGGTGCTTTTGCATCATCACCAGTTTCTATGAAAACAACACACACAGGTTACAAGGCACTGTTGTGGGCTATCACAAATCACAGAGTTGCCTATTACAGGTTTGTGTGTTGCCTTGTTGTCAGTGAGATTTGAAACATCACTAATATCATTTTTACACAAGAGGGCTCAATGGTAGTATTTTCTGACATAAAATTAAGACTCAACTAAAAAAATCTCAGTTATCTTGACCTTTTTTTACTGACTCACAAACCTTGCACATGGGGTTTGTAGGAAGTCATAATCAAAGCCCATTTTCACAGAGACAGGCTAAAAAACGGTACAATCAGATTGAAAATAGTTAAGGGTAGAACAGAGTCAGGTCACACTTCCTGCCCAGGTAAAAAAAAAGAAAACATTTCCTATTTTAACATGTGCTTTCAAGTCATTATATACCATGTCGTAATTTATAAAAGATCCTTTGACATTATAAACACACTGAAATTATCATTTAAAACAATCATCATGAACTAAAAAACAATAATAATAAATGTTAAGAATTCCATATGAAACTATTCTATCATATTTACAAATGTGAAACTCATTCAACTTGTTTGCACTAAACCCTAGAAAATTTAAAATAACTTAGGTAATTATCATGGATACAGACTTGCTTGATTGACAAAAAATATTCCTATAATTTAGGTCAAAGCAATTTAAAATGGGTTTGTCAGGAAGAGGAAACTAAGGCATGTTTGCCTCAGGTAGTTTAATCGCCAAAATTTATGTCATTGACACCTAGACATGATAATGAAATTCAATTTATCTGAACAAAGGCTAAATTTCTGGAAGAAAAAAATATTGTACATCAATTAAGTGTAATGGCCTGGCTTTTTACTTTGTGTCACATTTTATATTGTTCAACTAGCACAAAAATCAATGGCTAAGTACTCAGTGATCTACAACCAGGGATCTGTCATTGGCAGATCCACTTCTAAGAAATAATGCTTTACTTATTGATTTCAATACATGAAACTTACACTGTGGAAAAATAACAATAATCTTCTTTGATTGAGTGAAAAATATTACTGGAGCAGATCAGATTTCAAACGTTCTTAGAAAATAGTTAAACATTCTACCTATAGCAATTAACAGTATCTATTTATAGGGATGTTAATATAGGCCAAATTCCAATACTTGAACAGCCTCATGAAAAAGATCATGTTTTATTGAGCATTGAAGCTTTCTGCCTGATCTTTTCTTCAAGCAGTTTAAGTCTTTTATTCTTGCTCTGTGTGATTTATTGTACACCTTTTTTATGTGAATTATCAAGGCATGAGTATACCCCCTTACAGTTTTTGTTTTCAACTCCTTCAATCTAAATCTATAAAAGATAAAAGTGAACAAAACCCAATAAAACAGTGATTTTGTAAGAGTTTAGACATCAAAATGCTGAAATACTTGAAAAAAATTTTTTATTGATAGCTAATGTCAATAAACAATCACATAATCAAACAATTTCTCAAAACTTAAAAGGAACGTGCAAAGGTACATGTACACAATGTAAACATGCATACATAAAGACCTTCAAAAGACGCCGACAAACAGTAGTGTATCTCATGATATTATTATTATTTGTAATTATGCATTCATGTACCATGTGAATTAACATTAATAGTTAGCGAGATTAATGACTGTATGACTGTTATAATTATGTATTAATTTTGGTGTTGGTTTTTCGGTTAATGTACAAGCTCCTGTGTGGTCCATTTATACTTACAGTTATTTTTCAACAAACAGTTCACATAAAATTTAAAATGTGAAATAAATTGTGAACAAAACAAGAGCTGTCAATTAACATTTTAGGTAAGTCACATACAAACAAGGGCTGTTTGTAAAACATGCATGCCCCCCATATGGGCTGTCAGTTGTAGTGGCAACCATTGTGTGAAAACCTTTTTTGTCACTGTGACCTTGACCTTTGACCTAGTGACCTGAAAATCCATAGGGGTCATCTGCTGGTCATGATCAATGTACCTATGAAGTTTCATGATCCTAAGTGTAAGCATTCTTGAGTTATCATACGGAAACCATTTAACTATTTCGAGTCACTGTGACCTTGACCTTTGACCTATTGACCTGAAAATCAATAGGGGTCATCTGCCAGTCATGATCAATGTTCCTGTGAAGTTTCATGATCCTAGGCTTAAGCATTCTTGAGATATCATCCGGAAACCATTTTACTGTTTTGAGTCACTGTGACCTTGACCTTTGACCTAGTGACCTGAAAATCAATAGAGGTCATTTGCCAGTCATGATCAATGTACCTATGAAGTTTCATGATCCTAGGTGTAAACATTCTTGAGTTATCATCAGGAAAAACCATTTTACTATTTCAAGTCATTGTGACCTTGACCTTTGACCTAGTGGACGGACCGACGGACGGACCGACCGACCAACGGACCGACCGACCGACATGTGCAAAACAATATACCCCTTCTTCTTCGAAGGGGGGCATAAAAAGCATAAGACATATTTAATGATGACAATCTGCAGTAGTTTTAGAGGTACATGTAAACATTATCAAGAATTGTGGTCAATTACCACATGCTTTTATGTCAGTCACTGTCCAGTTATGTATAGAATTGTTTAACAAACAGCCTAACATATGATTTCAAAGTGCATTTTTTTTATAATATTGCAAATTAAGTTATGGAAATGTCTATTTAAACTCATGGGGATTCAAGATGCAATTGTTAAGGAGAAGGGGTTTCCACACTAAACACAACACAAACATTTTGCACCCACAAATACATTTTGAACCACAAACCCCCAAGAGCGCTCGCCCCTCCTTACTTTCTGGCATGACCATCTGTAAAAAGGGCTATGCAAGAGGAGTTTTATTTTGGAGAGAATTGAAATGGGCCTTGCTGGGAAATCAGGCTTAATGCCTTCCCAGATAAGCGTGTGCAGTCCAGATATGACAATCAGCGACAACTCTTTCCGCTTTAATCGAACATTTAATTTAAATGAAGTCTTAATTAGCGAAAATACAGTTTAGGTGGAAAGTGTTGTCCCTTATTAGCCTGTATTGATTGCACAATGCAAATCTTGGACGACACTTAATGCACATACATTAAGCCCCATTTTCCCAGAGCAAGGTAAAAATACCTTAAAGTGTTCCTGGGCCTGCCGTTCATGCTCCCTAGCTAACTGCTCATGTTGAAACTACAAGTACAAACATAAGTCGTTATAATACAAGCCTTGGAGCCCAAGTACAAACACATGTCGTTATAATACAAGCCTTGGAGCCCAAGTACAAACACATGTAATTATAATACAAGCCTTGGAGCCCAAGTACAAACACATGTCGTTATAATACAAGCCTTGGAGCCCAAGTAAAAACACATGTAATTATAATACAAGCCTTGGAGCCCAAGTACAAACACATGTAATTATAATACAAGCCTTGCATCCCAAGTACAAACACATGTCGTTATAATACAAGCCTTGGAGCCCAAGTACAAACACATGTAATTATAATACAAGCCTTGGAGCCCAAGTACAAACACATGTCGTTATAATACAAGCCTTGGAGCCCAAGTACAAACACATGTAATTATAATACAAGCCTTGGAGCCCAAGTACAAACACATATGGTTATAATACAAGCCTTGCATCCCAAGTACAAACACATGTAATTATAATACAAGCCTTGGAGCCCAAGTACAAACACATGTCATTATAATACAAGCCTTAGAGCCCAAGTACAAACACATGTAATTATAATACAAGCCTTGGAGCCCAAGTACAAACACATGTCATTATAATACAAGCCTTAGAGCCCAAGTACAAACACATGTCATTATAATACAAGCCTTGGAGCCCAAGTACAAACACATGTCATTATAATACAAGCCTTGTAGCCCAAGTACAAACACATGTCATTATAATACAAGCCTTGGAGCCCAAGTAAAAACACATGTTATTATAATACAAGCCTTGGAGCCCAAGTACAAACACATGTAATTATAATACAAGCCTTGGAGCCCAAGTACAAACACATGTTGTTATAATATAAGCCTTGGAGCCCAAGTACAAACACATGTAATTATAATACAAGCCTTGGAGCCCAAGTACAAACACATGTCAGCTTTGGAGCCCAAGTACAAACACATGTCAGCTTTGGAGCCCAAGTACAAACACATGTCATTATAATACAAGCCTTGCATCCATAGTACCAACACATGTGATTATAATACAAGCCTTGGAGCCCAAGTACAAACACATGTCGTTATAATACAAGCCTTGGAGCCCAAGTACAAACACATGGCGGTATAATACAAGCTTTGGAGCCCAAGTACAAACACATGTCATTATAATACAAGCCTTGGAGCCCAAGTACAAACACATGTCGGTATAATACAAGCTTTGGAGCCAAAGTACAAACACATGTCTTTATAATACAAGCTTTGGAGCCCAAGTATAAACACAATTTGTCACTATAATACAAGCCTTGGAGCCCAAGTACAAACACATGTCGTTATAATACAAGCCTTGGAGCCTCTTACTCAAAGAAACACACCCAGTATTTTTTCACAGAGTGTGCCAGGCCTCCAGTCCTGGTTGGGGTGGGTCTTAGTATTGGTAGTCCCCCCCCCCTACGCACATGTTGCTTGGTGGTTTATTTTGGTTCTTTGAATAAATATTTATTGCAACTAAACTGCTTTAATTTACATACTTTCAATCCACTTTCTCTATTTTTTTATGCATTTATTTTAATGCAATTTTTTTAACATAATCAGATTATATTTCAGTCTTACATGTTCTTAGCTAACACGTCTATATTTAATTACAGAACATACTTTGTTGGTACAGACACACTTTTCATGCCTGGAACGTGACATTGTAAAGGACAGCAAATATCTTGCACACTTATGGAAAAAAGGTTTCACATGGAAGCTATAAGAGGTATTAATGGTGTACACTGCTGCTGAGAACAAGTGTGAAATTATAACATGGCTGCTGAAAAGTGGTGTAAATAAATACTATACATGGGCATGGTGAAGTACACTGGATACTGTTTAATTATGGAAAGAGTTAATATATCATCTTTATATTGTAAGGTAGACCTATAATATGCATTAATGAGCTTGTGTTATATAAAATGGATTTTGTATTTCCCCCAAAGCATTAAGCCTGGTTTTGGGTGTGGTTGTAATCTAGAACAATCTAGTACAATCTAGTACAATCTAAATCTCATACTTGAAAAAAATATATACTTGTAACAGCATGAAGAATAAGAGAATCAAAATATTTTTACATCAGAAAATAAACAACATTATGAATCAGAACACCTTATCATTCTTTTCCCATAACCATTGATGAATAAAAAGTAAAACAAGAAACCCCCAGTGCAGGGCCAAATGTTAACCTTAGGGCATCATTTGAAAAAAACAGAACCACCATAGGAATTGTCATACACCAAATATTAAACCCCTGACCCTCCATGTGTTAGAGATTTACAAGTTATTAACTATTTACATGTAAGTACAGTGTTAGAGATTGCATATGTGATTAACAATTTTTACATGTTAGTCTACACAAATCAGGTGAAACCTGGGATGTTGAAAGTTTTGATCCCAAGGGACTGATTTGAAAAAAAACATAGTAGAGAGTAGAGGACCACTAGTTGATGTTGCACAATAAATAGAAGACCACTAGATGATGTTACACACCAAAAAGAGGACCACTAGATGTTGTCAAACACCAAAAGGAGGACCACTAGATGATGTTACATGCCAAATAGAAGACCACTAGATGATGTTACACACCAAAAAGAGGACCACTAGATGTTGTCAAACACCAAAAGGAGGACCACTAGATGATGTTACATGCCAAATAGAAGACCACTAGATGATGTTACACACCAAAAAGAGGACCACTAGATGTTGTCAAACACCAAAAGGAGGACCACTAGATGATGTTACATGCCAAATAGAAGACCACTAGATGATGTTAAACACAAAATAGAGGACCACTAGTTGATGTTAAATACCAAATAGAGGACCACTAGATGATGTTAATAGAGGACCACTAGATGATGTTAAACATCAAATAGAGGACCACTAGATTATGTTACACACCAAAAAGAGGACAACCAAATGATGTTACACACCAAATAGAGGACCACTAGATGATGTTACATAGATACATACAATAGATCAGTGCTCAAGCTAGGCCTAAAAAAACAATGTTTTTATTTATTTTTTGAGACGTATTATAATTTATTTATCTTGTATAACATTGATATTTATTTATTACTCATTGTAGATATTTTATTTACCAAACATGGTGAAAGCCCGTCGGCCATTGCTGACAAACAAATAAAAAGGCCGACGGTGAAATGCAAGTTCGGACTTTAAACTGTCCGGTAATTTTTGGTTAAAAAAATTGTAACCCTCTTGCAGTTTTAACAACAACATTATATCGTGGTTACCACATTATGATATTTCTATATATAAAATGTTCATTTTCGCCAAATTTTGTAAGTCAGTAGTACATTGCAACATTGAAAAATTCAGAGAATTATTCCAAACGTAAATAATTTTGCATGGTTGCGTCGCGAAAGTACTCGCACATTTACAATTTTTCATTTTGTTGCAAGCATGTTGTAAATATCCCAAGATGGCGGACAATAAAAAGAAAATTAAATTGCTCAGTGAAAATGACAATTAAAAATCAAATTATCGATGGACATCATATAATAAGCATGGATTAATCCAAAGCATTTGTGTTTGAATGATGGATAATATGTTTTAGATACAATTAACACATTGTCATTAGAAATATGTGAATGTCACAGAATAAGTGTTAATAATAATAATAATTTGGGGTTCATTCTACTCGCAAAAAGAAATCTAAGAAGATAATCGTTCCAAAATGACAAACATGATCAGATTTATATGTTTGTGGATCTGTGTAAAATTCATGTTCATATTCTGCTTTATTATGTTTGTCACTCTATACAGTTTACTGTCATGGCATGTTAGTAAAATGGAAAGTAATAGAAGGTAAACGTATTTAATATTTACTAATAAATCTGTGTTAAATACATCAATAAAACCCAATTATGTATGTTTATATGTGTAAATATTTTTCCCAAACTGAAAAAAACACTTAATTTATTTCTTCGAATCAAGCTGTTCACACTATTTTTGCCCTTTCATAAATCAAACACATGTTTACAATTACTTTTTGAATTTACTATGCAATGTCCCACCAGGATTAAACACTTAAAATTGAGGCCTGTGAAATTAACAACTGGCCTGTTAATTATTTCTCCTCGTAGGCCAGTCTGGCCTGTTAATTGTGACAGTCTTTCGCCATGTCTGATTTACATGGTTTAATAATAATGTAAATAATATATTCTCACAATTATTAATAATATAAAATTGAATATCAAACAAGGAGCATTCCGGAAATGACTGCACGCTCGAATTGTCTTTTTTACAAAATACTGCGCTCTAAATGTGCCCATTTGACAAAATAGACCCCCCCCCCGCCCCTTTCAAATCCTAACGTGAGCACTAACAAGATGATGTTACATAGAGGACTACTAGCAGTGCTCCAGCTAGGCTTAAATAGAAGGGCGCCCCGCCCTGCCCTTCATAAACCCTGCCCTGCCCTTCCAAGGCCCCGCCCTGCTCTTTTATTTGTTATTTTTTTTATTTTTTTTTGACATATGATAATTTATAAATCTCTTATTACATTGTAATTAATTTATTTCTCCTTGTAGACATTTTATTTGCCTGGTTTAATAATAATGGGAAATAATGGGAATAATATATTTTTAACAATTATTAATAAAAATACTGCGTGTCAAAAGTGCTCTTTTGACAAAATAGCCCCCCCCCCCCCCTGCCCTTTTCAAATCCTAGCTGAAGCACTGTACTAGATGAAGTTACACACCAAATATTAAACGGCCTTAATCTTGATGTTCAGAAAAGAGGACTAAGTTGAAACAAGAGGCCCATGAGGGCCTGAATCGCTCTACTGCTATAAACAGAGTCACTGTGACCTTGACCTTTGACCTAGTGACCTGAAAATCAATAGGATTCGAGTCCTCATTAATATAAAGACACTGGACAAGTTTGAAAAGAATCATATGAAAACTGTGGACTTAATCGGATAAACAAGAATAAGTAACCATTTTACTATTTCGAGTCACTGTGACTTTGACCTTTGACCTAGTGACCTGAAAATAATTAGAGGTCATCAACCAGTCGTGATCAATGTACCTATGAAGTTTCATGATCCTAGGCCTAAGCATTCTTGAGTAAGCATCTGGAAACCATTTTACTATTTCGAGTCACTGTGACCTTGACCTTTGACCCAGTGACCTGAAAATCAATAGGGTTCGAGTCCTCATTAATATAAAGACACTGAACAAGTTTGAAAAGAATTGGATGAAAACTGTGAACTTAATCAGATAAACAAGAAAAAGTAACCATTTTACTATTTCGAGTCACTGTGACCTTGACCTTTGACCTAGTGACCTGAAAATCAATAGGGGTCATCAGCCAGTCGTGATCAATGTACCTATGAAGTTTCATGATCCTAGGCCTAAGCATTCTTGAGTTATCATCCGGAAACCATTTTACTATTTCGAGTCACTGTGGCCTTCACCTTTGACCCAGTGACATGAAAATCAATAGGGTTCGAGTCCTCATTAATCTTTGGCAGAAGAGCTAATTATTATCTTTTGCTCTAGTGACCTACATTTAATTCAACAGCCTGGAATGATTTGAATTAAGAGTTATCAGAGGAATTACTGTCGATAAAAAATCTGCCCACTGACACAGAGGACCCACATTAATATCATAAAAGATCCCAATCAGCAATATGTGCTCAGGAGAGCTAAGAAAAACAAGGGCTGTTTGTAAAACATGCATGCCCCCCATATAGGCTCTACGTTGTAGTGACAGCCATTGAGTGAATATGTTTTTTGTCACTGTGACCTTGACCTTTGATCTAGTGACCTGAAAATCAATAGGGGTCATCTGCGAGTCCTGATCAATCTACCTATCAAGTTTCATGATCCTAGGCATATGCGTTCTTCAGTTATCATACGGAAACCATGTAACTATTTCGGGTCACCATGACCTTGACCTTTGACCTAGTGACCTCAAAATCAATAGGGGTCATCTGCGAGTCATGATCAATGTACCTATGAAGTTTCATGATCCTAGGCATAAGCGTTCTTGAGTTATCATCCGGAAACCATTTTACTATTTCGGGTCACCATGACCTTGACCTTTGACCTAGTGACCTCAAAATCAATAGGGGTCATCTGCCAGTCATGATCAATGTACCTATGAAGTTTCATGATCCTAGGCATAAGCGTTATTGAGTTATCATCTGGAAACCATTTTACTATTTCGGGTCACCCTGACCTTGACCTTTGACCTAGTGACCTGAAAATCAATAGGGGTCATCTGCCAGTCATTATCAATCTACCTATCAAGTTTCATGATCCTAGGCATTAGCGTTCTTGAGTTATCATCCGGACACCATTTTACTATTTCGGGTCACCGTGACCTTAACCTTTGACCTAGTGACCTGAAAATCAATAGGGGTCATCTGCCAGTCATTACTAATCTACCTATGAAGTTTCATGATTCTAAGCATAAGCGTTCTTGAGTTATCATCCGGAAACCATTTTACTATTTCGGGTCACCGTGACCTTGACCTTTGACCTAGTGACCTGAAAATCAATAGGGGTCATCTGCCAGTCATTATCAATCTACCTATGAAGTTTCATGATTCTAGGCATAAGCATTCTTGAGTTATCATCCGGAAACCATTTTACTATTTCGGGTCACCGTGACCTTGACCTTTGACCTAGTGACCTGAAAATCAATAATGGGTCATCTGCCAGTCATTATCAATCTAACTATCAAGTTTCATGATTCTAGGCATAAGCGTTCTTGAGTTATCATCCGGAAACCATTTTACTATTTCGGGTCACCGTGACCTTGACCTTTGACCTTGTGACCTCAAAATCAATAGGGGTCATCTGCGAGTCATGATCAATGTTCCTATGAAGTTTCATAATCCTAGGCCCAAGCGTTCTTGAGTTATCATCCGGAAACCACCTGGTGGACCGACCGATAGACCGACAGACCAGCCGACATGAGCAAAGCAATATACCCCCTCTTCTTCGAAGGGGGGGATAAAAAACAAGAGAAACATTGTAAAATGCCAACAATTTGAAACTGCGTTGTTTAATATAAATTGAATGTAAGACAACATAAAAAGTTATTTTTACCATTGATCTGATAGGTGACTATCTTAATCACTGTGTATTAATTTACAACTATATAGCGCTGTAAGGCAAACATTTATCAGTACAATAATGATTGTAACAAGGCCTTGGAGGAATTGACGTCACACCGAAATGTAATCTGACCCAGATTTTGCCAGGATTCAATTTTAAAGAAGCATAACCATGTAAGATACTGATATGGTAGTTGAAGAATTCATTCAAGTTTTTTTACATTTAAATGATGTAAAATCTTTTACACATGTCGCCATGATATTTTTTGTGTTTTAGTTTTTCCACAAATGACTAGTTCATGGACATGTGCATTTATGAATATGTGTCAATCATCATAGGATGTGTTTGTAACACCTGTAGGCGATAAAACGCAGTTGGCAAAGAGAGTCACTTGCAGAGGTGTGCCCTTTTTATAACATGCCAATCAATGAGTCCATTTTAATGAGGTCATAGTAACTGGCCATACTAATTGCATGCCAATTTACAGGTCCATTGTTATTAATTGATAAAAAAAAAAAGATTATCCGGACTAATTAAATGACCATTAAACAAGTCTCGAAACACTAAAGCCAATTTCCAATTATTACAAAATCTGAACATAATGTTTGTTATAATAAGTATGATTTTGAATTTGTTTAACGTTTTTCATACAAAAATAAATATATTAAAATCAAATAGGAAACATTCATTAAAAAAAAAGCATCAGTATTATGTCAAAGAGGTTCTTAAGTTTGTTGTTTAGTGTATAGAAAAACACAATACACACACAAGGCATGAAGAATTTAACAATTTGAGATTATCTTAACTACTTTACATAAAAGAAGTAAACAGTATCCTTAGAGCTTTACTGCATTAAAGTTTTACAGGAAATGTCAAAGGTCGGCTAAAGTCACAGTGAAATGTATCTCCTATAGTCACAGTGTAATGTATCCCCCTATGTGTAGTAGCTGGATTTATACTGATCAAGCGAAAGATTCAAACACAGGATGTTGCATGGATTACAGTGGGTTTTTTTCACCAATTTGGAAATAGAGCCGGGTCCCTTTGGATTGGGAAAATTTGCGGCGTTTTGACAAAAATTGGGAAATTAGTATTGTTGTTGTTTTGCTAAACAATCCTTCAAAATTGAGAATACAAGACAGTACTTTCATTATTTTTCAACATTTAACAAGGTTGAACTTATTTTAAGTTCAAATATCTTGTTCATTTAAATGTTATTTGCTCCCTGTTTGGTCTCTCCAGATTCTGACTGTTAAAGCGCCTCAACAAATAAATGTACTGGCCACCTCACAGCACTTAAAATTTTCTCACCCTTTATAAACACTGTAACCTGCCCCATATGTCTTACAATTTCCACTTTGAGTGCACAGAGACCCTGTTGTCCATCAAGTATTTAAGTATCAAATACTAAGGAGAAATATACCTCCACAATTTAAACATTTTACCAACTTCAAAGCTTCACAAAAATCAATTTAAGTACGCCATTATGTATAAGCTCGGGGTTCATTGATTTCACTAAAGAAATGAAAACAATGTTTCACATAAAATAATATTAAATAAGGTCTACAGTTTCATACAGATAATACCATAATCCAGTTTCAGTACTAAGAGTTTAGTGCGGTTTCCTAGTACAGAAACTGGTTCAAAACTACTTACAACCTCAGGTTACAGACAACCAAAGATACACAAGTTATAAGCTAGTTACTAATTTAGAGACATAGTTCTTTCCAACCAATAACAGAGATATTACTAAGACAACTGTGATTTTTCACCATTTTTGCCACGGTCATTTGGAATGGATAACAAGAAGGCCTTGATGGCCCTGTATCGCTCCACTGCTGAAAAAAAGGCTGAAACAAATATTCTTGGCATGTGCAAATACTTAAATATAGGCCCTGTTTAAGCACATGTACACTTTTGTGACCCCCTGGGCTGGGTCAAACTTAACCCCAGGGGCATAATTTGAGCAAACTTTGTAGAGGACTACTATATCTCACTACATACAAAATGTGGTAGCCCTAAGTTCTAGAGTAAAGGACAAGAATATTTTTAAAGTTTTCACAAAATAAGCAAGATATAAGCATATATAAAGTTCATTTTTTCTGACCCGCGGGTCAGGGTCAAATTTAACCCAAAGGGCATAATTTGAACAAACTTGGCAGAGGACTATAATATGTTACTGCATTACAAATTTGGTAGCCATAGTCCGAATTTGCGACAAGAAGATTTTTTAAGATTTCACAAAATAGGCGCTTTATAAGTATTTATTCAATTTAGTGACCCCCAGGGGCAGGGTCAAAGTTGACCCCAGAGGCATTATTTGAACAAATTTGGTAGAAGTTTATTAGATGTCACTACATACCAAATTTGGTAGCCCTAGGCACAATGGTTTATGTTATGGACAGAAAGATTTTTCAAGTGTTCACAAAATACTGTAAAACCATTAAATTTCGTGTGGTACTAATTTTCGTGGATTTCGTTGGTCCGCTGAACCACAAATTTAAGTACCAACAATTATTTATACATTTTAAATCCGAAATCGGTCATTTCCGAATTTCATTTTCGTCTTCAGCGATTGGTCTCTTTTACATGACGTCGTAAAATTAACAGTTTGCAGATTCAACACATATTCAACACATATGTCAATTAGTGCCAATTAAAGTTAAAAGAAACACAATGGTTTTCACACGTGTCTTTTGGGGACCTTATTTCTCAATTGTTATTACTAGGAGACCGATTGCGCTGAGAATTGCAAATATTGCCAAAACAAGATTGATGGCAATCAGCGAGCGGGGACCCACAAGAGCGCCGCTTTAATGCTCTTATCAACAATAGCGGCAACACTTTCATGCTTCAGTGCACATTAACCTCAAGTCTTGCTGTCAACACAGATTAGCAGATTATGCTTCGTTATTACTCTGGTTGTTTTAATAAAAGTTTAATTATTATGACGGTCAGTCTTCCCCGAAAATTTGAAATCCACTAAAACACGTGTCAACGAATTAGTTGTTTTCTGTTAAACCACGAAATTTCAAACAGATTTCTATATGTTTACAGTATGCCCCATATAAGGGTATGTTCAGTTTTGTGACCCCCCAGGCAGGGTCAAATTTGACCCAGGGGGCATAATTTGAACAAACTTGGTAGAGAACTATTAGATGTCACTACATAGCAAATTTGGTACCCCTTTGCCTTATGGTTAAGGACAGGAGATTTTTAAAGTTTTCAGAAAATAGTCACTATATAAGCATATAATCGATTTTGTGGCCCCTAGGGCAGGGTAAATATGACCCATGGGATAATTTGAACAAACTAAGTAGAGGACTATACAATGTCACTACATACCAAATTGTGTAGCCCTAGGCCTAATGGTTATGGACAAGATTTTTTTTTAAAGTTTTCACAAAATAGGCATTATATAAGCATATGTTCAATTTTGTGACCCCCTGGGAAGGGTCAAATTTGACCCCAGGGATAAATTTGAACAAATTTGGTAGAGGACTATGAGATGTCACTACATACCAAATTTTATAGCCCTCGGCCGGATGGTTATGGACAAAAAGATTTTTGAAGTTTTCACAAAAGAGGCATTATATAAGCATATGTTCAATTTTGTGACCCCCGGGAAAGGGTCAAATTTGACCCCAGGGATAAAATTTGAACAAATTTGGGAGAGGACTATAAGATGTCACTAAATACCAAATTTGATAGCCCTAGGCCTGATGGTTATAGACAGAATTATTTTTAAAGTTTTCACAAAATAGGCCTTATACAAGCATATGTTCAATTTTGTGACCCTCCGGGGCAGTGTCAAATTTGACCCCAGGGGCATAATTTGAACCAACTTGGTAGAAAACTGTAAAAGTCACTACATACCAAATTTGGTAGCCCTAAGCCCAATGGTTATGGACAGGAAGATTTTTAAAGTTTTCACAAAATAAG